>NC_056741.1:1875445107-1875490107 GCF_019279795.1 Protopterus annectens | reverse complement strand
CAGTGATTTCTCTTAGAGATAGATAGGAATTTAGTAAAATTAGTTTAGATGTTTTCTCATAGGCTCATGGGTTCATAGGTTGGTACTAGGCTATTGGCCCTAGGGCCTATACAAGCCTAGCCATAAAACTTCCCTGGCTGTTTCTGCCCACACTGTTTACTTCCCTGGACCCCTCTCTAGCAGGGCAACTGACATGATCCCCGGTGTGAATTTCCTTACTCCCATCCAATCGTCAAGGTTCCTTTTGAAGAGGGCCAAGGAAGCGCTCTGCTTGACATGTATGGGCAGTCTATTCCAGAGTCTGGGGAATCTCTGAGTCAGGAACCTATCCCTCCAGCATGTTTTTTTATTGTGATGACAAGGTTTAGATTACTGGAGTGTGTGGCTCTGAGGGATTGGGATTTCTTTAAGTGTAGCATGTCCAACAGCTCTTGGTTTGACATGGCCTTGTATGTTAAGCAGAGATCGCCTCTGAGTAGACGATATGTGACAGAGTATAGCTGGAGTTTTTTAAGGTGGTCAGCATGGGGCATTTGCTTTAGGCCTGTGATTCTTTTAGTGAGGTATTTCTGTGGCCTTTCCAGTTGTTGCAGATGTCTTGAGAGGTACATACCAAATGGGGCATTGTATTCTATAATGGGTCTGATGAGGGTTGAGTACAGTGGGACAAAGACCTCCTTTTTTCTGGATGAAAAGCCCTTAGTGATGAGGTGTGCCACATAGAAGGATTTTCTGACTGTTGTGGTGATGTGGTTATTGAAGGTGAGACCACTGCCCACCTGTGTCCCTAAGTCTCTTATCACACTTTCGGTGTTTAGTGTACTGCCACCTATGTGATAATTCACGGGTTCATGTTTTTTCCCAAAGGGGAATAACTATCCATTTCTTGGCATTGAGCTTGAGCCCATGGCTCTGGCACCAATCATTTGTTTCTGTAAGGCCCTTTTGTGTTTCGATCCTGGTTTGATGGCCGAAAAGTGTGAGACTGTCCTGTTGAACTCTGTTGTCACTGTATTGAGTTACTGAGTATTGTTTTGTTCTTGTATTATTTATTATTAAATATAGTTAAGCCTTTTAATTGTGGCTGGTTTGTTTAGAGATATTTAAACTCTTAGAGTACTTGCATATCTATTTGGTGACACTGTATAGGCCACTCCATTAGCCTTAAATGTCTTGGTCACACTTACTATTTGGATCACAGTAATATTACACAGTAGAATTGGTCACCCTTTGGTAAGGGCCTTATAGTAGCTGATAAGTAGTGGTTGGTGACAGCTGGTACTACTGTATAGATTGGGCATGAGCAGGCATAGCTAGTAAACCTGTGCCAGCCTTCCACAGGAGTGTCTGTGTGTTTGCATATAAATCAAATCTCAAAGTATGTGTGTGTGTGTGTGTGTGTCAGCTTCTTGGTCAGGGACATAAAGCACTGGTTAGACAGAGGTTGCTGGAGGTTTTGGCTTGACCCCTTGGCTGAGATCTGAACCCTATAGCTGTGCTAGTGGGGAGTCTTATTGGGGATCTGGAGAGAGAGAGGGAGAAACCGTCCCCAGACTGACTGTGATATCTGTGTGCTTTTAAGAGAAATTGTACTTTATTGTGTGTGTACTTGTCATCCTCCCAGTGTGCACATCCATCATTGGTGCTAGTGGTTAGGATTGAGGTTCCTTGATTACTGGGCAAGTGCAGGGGAGCTACAAATAGACTAGCAGATATTATTGCAGCGTAGGTGTTTTGTGAGGGGTCTGGCATGTGACAGCTAGATTCTCAATATTATGACAACAACTATCAATTATTGGCCAAATGTTTGTCAGATGTCCACATGTTTGTGCCAAAAGGTCCACATGTATCAGGCACACATACACATTCCACAAACATCTGTGTACTGGAGAGGTATGACACTTACAGGGAAGATATACTACAGCAGGTTTGCATTGCTGTCATTGTGGCACACTGGTGTTGCTGGACTGTCCCCATATACTTGTAAGAGCACACACCTATTTTTCTGACAGTGGCTGTATGACATAGTAGTGGGACTTTGCCCACAGTAGACAGCATTGATGGGTGTGGAGACATACAGCACACTTTGTCATGGCACACAGGGACATAACCAGTATGTTGGTGATAGCCAGACACTTAGTGTAATGATATATTGTGGGTTATAACATGGGAGGTAGCAGTGGATAGTGCTGGGCTTGCAGGGTCTGCCATAGTGGATGCCCATGTATCTATCCCTGTGATGTGTTCCCCTCTTGTTGTCTTTCAAGAAGGATGTATTAAAGGAGGCACCCACCATTGTCATCCATTGAAAATAATGTTATCCTGGATGGCCACAGACTGCATCATGACATTCTGCTGTCCAGGAGTCACCAGCATCATGAATAATGTGCAACACCGTGGGCTGACCTCATCACAGCAGTCAACCAGATAGGGTACCAGACAAGACCTATGAGCAGGTCCGACACCTGGCAATGGATATGGTCAATGCTGCCTGGCAAAGGGCTGCCACTGTGGCCAGGGACTATGCTACCACAGGTGGAGAGGCTTCGGCAGAACAACCACTGTCAGCCACAGAGGAATTCCTGGCAAACCTGGGATCAACCACCAGCTTCCAACTATCCATCACCCCATACATCCTGGAGGTGAGTGCAACAGCATCCACATCAGAGGAGCATCTAGGTAAGCTTCCTGTGTTCATCACTGTAATAATGCATACCAGTACACTGGTGTCAGGTTTATCTGCATTGCGGGAGAGGTTTGGTTGTAATGCACAGTTGTGCACCCATACTCAGAATGTCAGCAATGTAGGCATTATAACATTAGCTACTGTACATGTTGATATACCCACATATTACCCTGTAACAATGCCCCATTTGTTATTGGTGACAATACCTCTCCCTCACATTTCCGTATGTCCATCAGGTGTGGCCGGAGTGCAAGGTCCTGGTCCTGGTAAGTGTGATATGGTTGTTTTACAGATCATATATACCCTAAGAATGTTAAGGGCTGCCATTTTTCCCTAGCCCCAACTGTTATGGTTAGCCAGAGTACAATAGTTGTCTGTTCAGTTTCGGAGGAGTTTAACTGAAGTGCATTAAATGGGTAATCACAGTTGTGTATTTGCAGGAGCAGTAACACATTTGTACTTATTTATGAGAAAGACTATGCAGCCTGCTGTACAGGAGGCAATCACTCACAGATGCTTGTTCACACACAATATGGAGATGGTACATACCTGAGGCAGTGATACTATAACTGGCATAGTATGCTCAAGAAGGGTGCACTGTGTTTTAGGTGTAGGGCTATCAGATATGCTGACATATTGCTTATCTCACAGGTATATAGTACTGGCAACAGTAACCAAATGTAACTGCAGTGCATGTTATAAAGGGCCTTTCTTGTCTGTGTATGTTGTAGTCTGTTTGTGTGTTGTGCATGGGATCAGAAATAAGATGTGGAATGTGTAATGTAGTTGTGGCTCCTCACCTGTATGTTTGTGTGTGTGTGCGTGTGTGTGTGTGTGTGTGTGTGTGTGTGTGTGTGTGTGTGTGTGTGTGTGTGTGTGTGTGTGTGTGTATGTATTACAATACATAATAGTGCAGGTAGTAATGTACTTAGTTTGTCTTCCTCCTCACAGATGAACGTGGGGGTTGCAGTGTCTCCTCTTCACAACCTTATGTCGGTGAGTGTTTCATCGGACTCTGATGATGATGCTGGCCATAGTGAAGCACAGGTGGGGTTGTCAGGGGCTGAATTTGTCCATTGGTTTGACATCCCACTTCCTCCCCCATTGTCCCCATACACAGTCAGGATGTTCACACATACCCAGTCCTCTGAGGCCACAGATATCTGACAGAGTGTGGTGATATCGAACAGGACAGTGCAGCAACTATGACATCATTGAGTGTAGACACTGGCCATAGCCAGATAGCTGGCAGGGGCCCACACAGGCAGATTGACAGGGGTGCTCAAAGGAAGACTGCTGCCCATCCATCACCTGTCACAGGTGTCACATCACATGTCACTCCATGCATGTTTCATTCCGACATGGAGGCAGAGGTGTGTTCCAAACGCAACACCAGATGGATGCTCAGGATTATGCATGCAGCACAGTCTGACATCCATGACTGGATTCACCATATTGGTGACACCATAGATCAATTCACTAATGTAGTGGGCAGACTGTGGGCTGAAACATTCAGCCGTTGACTGCACGATGTCTGTGATGGAATATGTGGTTGGAGTAGGGCATTGGACATGTGGGCATAGGACAGCAACACCACCTGCTGAGAGCCCATGTAGCCATGCATGTTCATGCTTCCATACTGACAGTACCTCCAGCACTACAGAAGGAAGTGTGCTGTCTATACTACAACATATACACCCATACACGTGGGCACATGGTCCTGGGGGTCCCGTGTGGGATAGGGACCCAGCATACACCAGTCACCATCAGCTACTAGCACCACATCTGACTCTGGGCATGGAGGTGTCAGTGCCACTCCTGGCAGAGCCAGTTCCTATTTTCATGGCCAGAGATGGTGAACTGTCCACTCTGCCCTGTATGGTCCACAGCTGTCCAACATTCACACATGTAGAGCTAGGACTGGGCTTGACTGTGTACATGCACACAGTCAAACATCACTGTCACATTCAGGTCATGAACAGACACACACAGCACCTCTCCATGGCCTAGCTAAGTAGCATCCTTTCCTGACTCACACATATACTGTCAGCTGTTTGGCACAGCCTAGGCCTCTGGCACCCCCACACCATACCCTGTACCTGTGCCACATCCCTGACATCCATGCCATTGATGCAGGGACATGCATATATGTGTCTGATGCACAGAGTGAACTGTATTCCTTTACATGTCATTTTGTAGTGTGGTAGTATTATGCCATGCCAGGTGTTGTGGGCCATGACAGGTGCTGTATGCTGGCATGTGTCTTGAGTACACATCAAAGTTTGTGTACCTTAGTTGCATGATGTTATAGTAGCAGTAGTGTTGCAGAGTGACAGGTGTCTCACAGAACTGTGTATGCTTCTGTTCCAAGGGTCTGAGTGGCTACATTATGCAGACATGGCACCAATACAGAGGCACAGGATGGCATGGCAGGAGATCAGAAATATGACATCAGCAAGGTACGACTGTATACATCCATGGTTATCTAGGTGCATATGTGTAGAACAGTGTGTTGGGACAGTGGGGGCAGTCAGCATAATCATGAATGCATACCCTGTGACTAAGCCTGCTACCCTTGATACATGTCACCTGGGTGTTCTGTGCATACAAATGTAGGTGGTGGCAGATATAATTTATGCCTAGGTATATGATGGCTATTAAGGGCAAGCAGCTAGTCACAGGCAGTAAAATGCATGACTATTGCACACCCAAATGGCCATATGTGTACTGCTGTATGGTACTACTTTGGACACACACACACACACACACACACACACACACACACACACACACACACACACACACACACACAGTTGCCTTTACTGAGATTGGAATCCCTACCTATCTATTAGTATACACTATAGCACTTAATACTTATCACATGCGTGATGGAGCTGATTTGTTAGTAGATTGTGAGCCAGTGCTGTTAAGGTGGATGACATCAGCAGGCCTTGTAAAGGAGGCCAGTGGAGAGGCTGGCAGGTAGTCACAGGGCCTTAAAATTTAAACCATTGCACAGAGGTAGGCAATACAGGTATGTGCACACTGCTGCAATGGGACATATTAACACTCACACACAGAGTTGCCTGTTGCGAGATTAAAACCCCACCTATCTATTAGTATACACTATAACACTAAGTACTTAGTGCATATGTCATGGAACTTGTTACTAAATTGTGTACCAGTGCTGATAAGGTGGATGACATCAGCAGGTGTTGACAGGGAGGCTAATGCTGAGGAGGACACTAGTCACAGTGCCATAAAATGATTGACCATTACACAGACATAGGCTAGATGAGCATGTCTGTACTGCATAAGGGAAATATCTACACACACACACACACACACACACACACACACACACACACACACACACACACACACACACACACACACACACACACACACACACACACACACACACACACAGACAGACACACACACACACATGGTGGCTGATGTGAGATTAGAACCCCTACCTACCTATTACACACTATAGCTTGCAGTACTTATTCCATGTGCCACTGGTTACATCTGGTGTACATGTGTCTGCAACCACAGTACTTGTGGGCTACGCAAAGTGGCCTTATATTACACAGCATGTGTGGCCTGTAGCGGGAACCTACGTAATGTTGTTATTGTGTCTAGTGTCCTCACAGTGGGGTACTTATTAATACCCCTGCTATGTGTGCAGAGTTACCAGTATCAAAATCTCTGGCCAGTTACAGTTTGCTAGGTGGACAATTGTCCATTGACAATATGGCCTGTCCAAGTACTGCATTGACGCCATTGCACATTACACCACCGGCTCACCATTGTCTGTCGACAGGGTGATATTCCCCAGGCACAGGGTTCTGTGGTTGGATGGATTATGTCATCATGCGGCTTTGGTCTGTTACCATCAAAAAACTGTTGTGTGTGTAGGTGCAGATAACCCCAGCATTCTGCATGTAGGTGTGGACATCCGTACATCCCCACACACACGTATATACGTGTGTGTGTGTGTGTGTGTGTGTGTGTGTGTGTGTGTGTGTGTGTGTGTATATATATATATATATGTGTGTGTGTATATATATATATATATATATATATATATATATATATATATATATATATATAGATATATATATGCATAGCAGGAATGTCATCTTAAGTGTAGCTGTGTGCATTATGTTACTGTGTTATATCGATATATGTGGAGTGTCTACATCACTCTACACATCTATGTAGCTCACTCTCTTTATTTATATATATATATCTATATATATATATATATATATATATATGTGTGTGTGTGTGTGTGTGTGTGTGTGTGTCACATACTGATAGGGTATTTATATGTGAGGGGGATAGGGAAAGACAGATACGTATACATAGCTGTCTGTATGCACAGACATATTTTCACATCTCAGTTCTTTAGGCAGATGAGGCATCAGACTTGGACTCAAGTTAGCTAAGTGAAGGAGCATGCCCAGTGTGACTATCAGTACTTACAAGGTGACACCAGGCCAGACCTACCTGTACTCCAATCCAGGATTTTGTGTGCTGCAGCCATTTGGCTGCTGTACCTGGTTCAGCAGTCCAGCACCTCCCTGATATTTTGTCCAAAGGATTCCCCAGCTGTGTGCTGAATGTAATATATGACTCATACCTATAGACTGTACAGATTCTAATAGGCTAAACAGAGTTTGGAATCATATGTATGGTACGTTTTACATAGAATTGTGATTTTCATTATAGATTGACATTAGGAAATAATGCCAGATATTTGAGTTACTGACTCCAAACACACCAGGAAACCCATGCATATACATGGCTTGTTCTTCTTTGGACTTTCTACATTTCTCTGTCGAGTAGTTAGTCCTTCTTATATTTGTTTCTTTTCACCACTACTGTTCATGGCTTTGTCCACATTTCCTGCTGTAATTGGTTGTATGTGTGATGTGACTGGGTACAAGATATAACTCCACACACCGGGTGACAGTCTTCACAACTCACTGTATATGTTTTTGAATGATGTGCAGCATTCCGCCCCATATGTCTGCACGGTTCCTCATACACTTGTGTTTTTCCAGTAGTATACTACTAAATGGAGTCCACTGAATTGTTGTAAGTACTGACACAGTTAAGTGATGGCCTTTGTATCCTGTTACTACTCTGACCTGTTGCATCCTGCTATTATACTAGCCACCTTCTAGGTTACTCAGAGCATGTATAATGTCTGTAGGTTTGGCCCTCTGTCCCTCCATTGTCTCTGGCTTTGTCCAGTTTTCTTGCAGTAACAAATTGTGGCATATTGACAGTCTGTGGGACTCCTACCATAGCAGTACCTCACATGCAAAAGTTGTAGGTGCAGCCAACTTTGAACCATGAACACCATCAACCATGCTAATGTACTTAGCCCAATGAGCCACAACAGCCACCAAAAAGTGAAATTTAACTCCTCACAGTATCAGGAGCAGACAGACATACACTTTGACCCCTGCATATTGTGGAAAATAGAACATGTAGCCAGGTTGTTTGGGACAGCCATGGGATTGTGTGGTTTGCTGATATATTCTTGCAAGCATACTGTTACTGCAGTTGTATGAGAACACTGATGTGTTGGAGGTAAGTAACTCTGGCATTGACAGTCATGCGTCTGTCAACCCCACTGTTTGGCATTTCCCTTGCATACTGCAGTGGGTTTTGCTGCCTTTTGGCCTAATGCATATTATGGGGCAGTCAATATTGGATAGTTCTCTGCAAGTAGCCCAGTAGCCCACTCTATTCCCTTGCATACATGCAGGAGGTCCATACATATGCTACCATATTCTAGTACCCCTTATATTTGTTGTAAAGGAGACTTTCCTTATGAATGCAGCAGCTAAGATACCTGTGTTGCAGGGCTGTCTCTGTCTGATGCATGCAGTGCACAGCCAATACATGGTAAGGTACAGGTTGTGTGGTGTGGCTGGCATCCTTTTTACTATGTATGTGAGTCGGAGTAAGATGTCTGTCCCTAGGATCCTAGGTTGTCAGTGCATGCGCTATGTGTTTCCTTTTTGCCAAGGCCAGGGCATACTGGGCATGCCTACGTCTGCCTACAGGGACAGCCTCAGGGGGTCTTTCTCTGAGTTCCCTCTGAGGGTGTGGGTGTGGCTGTGGGGACATTGGGACTGGTGGGCAGCTGTTTGCCCCTTCCCTGTGATTATCCTGCCACAGCTGTTTCCACAGGATCATATTGTGTAGCATGGCACTTACTGTGAACATCTGTGCACATGTGGCTGGAGAGTACTGCAGGGCTCCAACAGATATATCGAGGCACTGGAATGGTGACTTGAGCAGCCCAAGCACATAGGTTCACAGGTGTGTACTAGGCTAATGGCACTGGAGCCTTTACAAGCCTAGCCCATAGGATTACCCTGGCATCGTGCCACCCGGCCTTAGTTCCTCGTACTTCTGTCAAGTAGAGCCACAGGAATTATCCCCGGGGTGAATTTTCTATTTCCTATCCACTCATCAAGATTTCTCTTGAAGAGGGCCAGTGAGGTGCTCTGCTTGACATGTATGGGAAGCTATTCCATAACATGGGCAGTCTCTGGGTTATGAACCTGTCCCTCCAGCATGTTCTGTTGATTGTGGTAATGAGGTTGAGGTCTGTGGAGCATTTGGTGCGGAGAGATTGGGATTTCTTTAGATGTAGCATTTCTAACAGAGCTGGGTCAGACATGGCTTTGTAAATCAAGCAGAGATCGCCTCTAAGTAACCGATATGAAACGAATAGTTGGAGTTTTTTGAGTCTGTCCATATGGGTCAAGTGTTTAAGGCCTAGGATCCTCTTTGTGAGGTATTTTTGTGGCCTCTCCAGTTGTTGCAGGTGTCTAGTGAGGTACATGCCAAATGGGGCATTGTACTTGATGATTGGCCTTATGAGGGAAGAGTAGAGGGAGACAATGACCTCTTTCTTCCTGGATGCAAAACCCTTAGTAATGAGATGTGCCACATAGAAGGACTTTCTGACCACAGTGGCAACATGGTGGTCAAAAGAGAGGTTGTTGGTGACCTGTGTTCCCAGATCTCTTATAACGCTTTCTGTGTTCAGAGGACTACCATCAATGTGGCAATTCAAGGGAACCAGGTTTTTCCCAAGGGGATGATGACACATTTTTTGGCATTGAGCTTAAAGCCGTGGTTCTGACACCAGTCGTTGGCCTCATTGAAGCCTTTCTGTAGGATGTCAACATCAATTGGGGAGTTAATATTAGCTGCCAACTTGCAATCGTCCGCGAACTTTGTCAACCAAAGTCCCTTCATGTTGGCCTGGATGTCAGAGAAATAGATACCAAACAGGAGAGAACCCAGGACCGAACCTTGTGGGACTCCACTTGTGACTGGTCTTCAGTCTGACTTGGAGTCTGTTACTTTCACACTGTGGGTTTTATCTATGAGCTAGTTTGCAACCCACCTGGTGATATAGGGGTTGATGCCTAGCTTAGTGAGTTTTTCTATGGATTCCTGAGTGGGAATGGTATCAAAGGCCTTGGCCAGATCAAGGTAGGCTGTATGAACCACCTTGCCTTCATCCACAGCTCTGGTGACTGGCTCAAAGAAGTCAACCAGGTTGTGCAGGCATGATGTATCCTTCAAAAACAAACTGTGTGGGATCAGAGTTTGTAGATTCCCTATATCCTTGTTTATTAGATCCATGATAGCTTTGCATATTAGACTCATCAGACTAATGGGGCGATAGTTCCCGGGGTCTGTAGTCACTCCTCCTTTGTGGAGAGGGATGACTGTAGCAGTGCGCCATTTGGTAAGGACAAAGCCTGAGGTGAGGCTGTGATTGAACAGGGTACACAGATGAGGTGCCAGTTCACTCTGTAGTTCATGTAGGACACAGCCAGGGATATTGTCAGGTCCCATAGAAGCTGTATTCGTAGACTTGGACAGTGCTGTTTTAACCTATGCAGCAATAATACTGTGTGCCTGACAATCTACTGGTATTGTGGTCGGTCCTTGGTGGGGGGGGGATAAAGTTATCACTGAATCTGTCGGCCAGTATATTAGCAATATCTGTTGGCTCGGTATAAGAGGTACCATTGTGCAGTAGCTCAGAACAAATCTGGGTATTGCCATGGAGATTCTTTACATAACTATAGAAGGCCTTGTGGTTGTCTTTACTATCTGCTGCAATTACTATCTGCTGCAATTCTGTTTTCATAGCTAGCTTTAGAGGATTTGATGAGAGATCTCAACCATTTGTTGAGGCTGATAAGGGAGTTTTTCCAGTCTTGGGACTTTACCTTATTCCACATCAGGCTCCTCCTTCTGTTGTAGAGTTTGCTTATGGCAGGAGACCACCAGATTGGCTTCCTTTTTTTGAGAAGAGTATATTGATTCTATTGGGTATGGCGAGATCCATGCACTTGTGTACGTGTTCATACAGTGCATTGGTGTATGATTTGGCGGTCATGCAGCTCTTCTCCATTTGCATGGGTGCTGTGACATTAGCCACCTCTGTTTTTAGGAGCCCAAATTTAGCTTTGAAGATGCTTTTCATGGTGGTTACCTTTGTGGGGGGGATGGGAGGGATGTGGATTTCCAAGGTGATTAATTTGTGGGCGGATCTAACCAGGAAGGAGTTGACTACTAGTGTGGAGTATTGGCTGCCCATGTTAGTAATGACCAGGTCAAGGATGTTGCTACCTCTAGTGGGGGTAAGAACAAGCTGGTCAAGGGCATTGGAATTAATGAATTCCAGAAAGCATTGGGCAAGTGTATTCATACATGAGTAGTTTTCCCAGTTAATGGAAGGGTAGCTGAAGTTGCCCAGTATGAGAGTTTTAAGTTGGACCCTAATATTCTCCAGGGTGCTTAAGAACGTGGGACATGGTTGGAGACCTATAGCAGGCTACGACCTGAATCAATGTCTTACCCAATGTTAGCTGCACCTGAAGTATCTTAGATGCATTATGTTGGGCTACCAGTCTGGAGGTGTGCGCATCCTTTATGAATATGGAATCACCACCGCCTTTAGACCTTCGATCCAAGTTCTAGGGCCGAAAGGTGTGGAATGAGTTCTAGCCCGGTAGTGCAGGGGTGCTTTCTGCTGTCTTGAACCAGGTCACTGAGCACAAATGTCGATGTTCTGCATTTTAAGGAGTGCTTCAAGCGAGTGCATTTTGAGATTTTGACTTCTAGCGTTGAGCAGTATGACTCTCAGATTGCATTTGTTTGTAGCTGTTATGGTGGTAATTCGGTCTTTGGAACACTGCCAAAAAAGGCACTATAGGGGTGGCAAGAGCCTTGGCCAGTATTCGGAAGCACAGGGGTGACAGATGCAGGCCATCTCTGGCAAAGCATTGAGGTCTGTCAATTATGTCATCCCAGGCAGGCAGATACTGGATTCCCTTAGAATGACACCATAAACTTGGCCAATTGTTAAAATCAGTCATTTTCTGCTTGTGCTGTAGTATCATTCTGGGTGATGGTAGGATGCTGCTCAGGGCTACGGTCATACTCCCCTGGGCTACATTATCCGAGAGCTCCTTCATATCTCTTCATGTAGTCCAGGGAGGTACATCTCAGGTCATTCATGCCATGTACAGTGACAGAGTCATATTTGTACCTGTTGTTGAGGGACCTGAGTGCTTGCATTATGTGGTGGATCCTGGTGCCGGACAGGCAGCTGACTGTAACATTCTCTTTATTCAACCTAGTGAGTGGGACATCAGTCTGCCTCACTATTGAGTCACCTATGACTAGAGTGTTGGGCATGCTGTTTTGCCGTAGGGGCTTTGGTTGAGTGGCACACTGTTTAGGAGAGTTATGTGTCTCATGATTAGTGTGTTTTGGTGCTCGAGTGCGTTTCTGCCTTGGAGGTCTCTGCTGTTTGTGTAGATTTTAATTGAGCGCCTCCATGAAGGTGAGTGTGTGGTTTGTGTTTTTATGTGAAAGCAGTGTTGGTGTGTATTCTGGATGGCTATGTGATCCATGTTGTGTGGTGCAAGTGTTGACCTTCTCCTCTTGAGCAGCTTTTCTGGTCTTGGCTGGAGAGTGCGTGGCTTCCAGTTTGAATATATAAGTGCATCTCTCACAAATCTGGGTGTTGGGAGGTAAGAGAAGAGGGTTGTCAGTGTTTATGAGGCAGTTGCTACATTGCCTCAGGATGCCCCAAGTTTACCAGGTTAATAGGAGAATGTACAGGGAACTGACCTTTAGACATGCCTGGAGGGGTGGGTATTAATGAGTACTGGAGCTGTTACCTTTTAGAATGTTTAGTGCTGGTAGCACTTTTATCTGCTACAATAATTGCTACAAGAAGTCTGGTAAACTGCTAAACTAATAATCTAGTAAAAGTGCAGGAGAGGAGAGAACTAGCAGATCTAAGGGAAAAATTGAAGAGCAGACTTTGGCACCACTCAGAAGCTTACAAACAGTCCTGGATACAGCAAATCTGTATCTGGACTAAAGGAGTTACAGGAAAGGTGGGAAACAGTGCAGATGTGGGCTTTTAAACCAGAAAGTTGAAAGAGATGGAAGAAACTGCCCAAATGGCCAATAAGCTACAATTTCTAGGCCAGAAACCACTACTCTTGTGGTAGATAGGCTGCCTAGTACTTACCACTCCCACTGATAAGCTAGAAGGCTTCCTTCCAACATAGAAAGGCTTGGTGGGCTCAGAAGCTTACCAACAGTCCTGCATACAGCAAATCTGTACCTGGAATAGACTAGTTACAGAAAGGGCAGGAAGCAAGCGCAAATTTGAGCTTTTAAACCATAAAGTTGAAAGAGATGGAAAACTGCCCAAATGGCCAATAAACTACAATTTCTGGGCCAAATACCACTCCTCTTGTGGTAGATAGGCTACCTAGTGCTTACCACTCCCACTGATAAGCTAGAAGGCTTCCCTCAAACAGAGAAATGCTTTGGGGGACTCAGAAGCTTACCAACAGCCCTGGATACAGCAAATGTGTATCTGGACTATACTAGTTATAGGAAAGGCAGGAAACAAGTGCAAACACAGGCTTTTAAACCAGAAAGTTGAAAGAGATGGAAAAACTGCTCAAATGGCCAATAAAGTACGATTTCTGGGCCAGAAACCACTCATCTTGTGGTAGATAGGCTAACTAGTGTTTACACTCCCACTAATAAGCTAGAAGGCTTCCATCCAACACAGAAAGGCTTGGGGAGCTCATGTTCCTAATTTGTGCGTGTGCCTCATTATGGCATTCTTTGTTAGTTGTGTGTGCATGTCTGATGTGTGTCATCATCCATGGTTCCAGTGCGTAGCCACCATCCCCCAGTAGATGGCCACATGGGATGCCCCCCCGGCAAACATCTGGTATAGATATGATGGATGGCATATATGGGAGTCGTGATAACTGCCAGGGCTGCCAGCACACACATTCATGATAATGCATTGAGCATTGCATATGACCTGGCAGTTGATAGAGTGATGCCCCTCGTGGTTGACATAGACTCTTCTCTCCTCATTGGGCAGTGCTTTGATGTGTACGTGAGTGCAGTCTAGAGCACCCAGTACCTCAAGGTAGTGTGCTACACAGTAGAAAGGACACATACTGCTGGCCCTCTCCTCAGGGTTGTGGGCTAAAGGGTAAATGTGTTTGCATGGCAGCCAGGAACTGGTGGAGTAACCTGGATGCTGATGCCTGTGAGACCCCCATCATGTCCCCAGTTGGTCTTTGAAAAGTAGCTGTAGCTAGTATCCTAAGTGCTACAGATACCCTTGTTTCCACTGGGATGGGTTCCCTTCTGTTGGCTCTGGGTCCGAGTTGAGGGTGGCAGAGTTTGTTGAGTTTTTGTAGTATGTCCCTGTCAACCCTGTAACACTTTACGATCTCCAGCTTATGTAGCTCCTGGAAGGTTACCCTGGGTCTGAATACTCTTCTCCTTCTCATTCTAGGCCTATTTCCTCCATGGTCTTTCTTTTTGTTGTTAGTACAGTTAATTCATGTTGTCAAGTCTGACATTTCAAAAAAGTATGTTGAAATAAAAAAGAACAGCATACCTGTATTTCAACTAGCTTGTCTTTCGCATGATATTAGAGTGGGATCACAGCACTTCACATCCAACATTCTTATTATTGACATTAGTAATAATTGACATAATAAGTTATTTATTCAAGTATTTAAATTGCCATTAAGACACAGTATGATGAGGGAAATGTATTTAGATGTAAATATTTTCCCTTTTTTATTGATAGATAGATTGATTACCAGCTAGACAATTTTAAACCACTACAAACCCAATATAAAAGTTGTTGTGTTGTTGTTGTGTCTTTCAGCTTTTCCTGGTTAGGGGTCGCCACAGCGGAACTCCAGTCCGCTAATGATTGGTAGTTGATTTTTACGTGCCGAATTACCAGCCCTGATGCACAACCTTCAATGAAGGTACGCCCATTCACGCATGTCTCCACGCAGAAGACGCTCTAGCTGAGAATCGAACCGGACAGCGTCTTACTGTGAGGCGACAATGCTACCGCAGCACCACCACCATGGATACAAAGTACTGATGTGAAAATGAAAAAAGCAATGTGCAAAATATGGCAGTATAATACAGATTTAGATAATACCTGAAAAAAACATGACATTTAGCAGGCTTGCCAAACCTATTTTGAGAAACTTAATTTTTTTTTTAAATTTTAAATACAAAATTGTTATAGATATGAGAAGTTAGTTAATACATTTTACAGATACATCATTTCATGTCAAGTTTCATATTCCACTCTAGAATAACTTTTAGAGGATGTGATAAGTAAAGGTAACTAACAGATGTGCTGCTAACAAGAAAAAGAGATTTTAGTTTCTGGGCAAGAAAAATTAAGTATCAACTAATACAGTTGTTGGCACAATGGAATGAGGTCTTTTAGGTGGCCCATGCAGTGTGAGAATGATTAGCACCCCGAGTGCCTATTGGAGCTGGTATGGGGGGTGATGATGTTTATGCCTACTCACCTCTCATGTGGGGTAGGGAGCTAGGTAGTGCAAGTCCAAGTCTAGAACCACACTCTGTAACAGAGCCTGCTAGTTGAGATGGGTGATCACACAAAGATGTTGACTGCAAAGGGGCAGGACCATAGTTTAATTGCACACAGACACATGAATGACTGCTGTAAGCTTGTTGCATGATAACCCTTGGATGCTTCCGGTGTGTACAAAAAAAAACCTTTAATGGCTGCCTGAATGACAGTTCCAGTAATCATCTGCCATCCACTGGGTGGTGGGAGCCAACTGATGGCTAAGAACATAATGGTAACCAGACAGTGGATGTAATAAAATAAATAATAAGTCGTGCTGCCATCATGTAACTAGGATGATTATTGTACTTGTAATCAGTGAGGCTATGAGAAGAATACCAAGATTGTCTGTTATCTAGACAGCATATTTACATCCAAAGTAATGTAGGTCACTGAACTATATACGTACATACATTTTAACTGAAAATAATATATGCCAGTAGGAGCACAATATAAAGGTTTATGACCTGGTCTCAGATTGTAATTGCATAATTATTTGTTTCAGACATGGATGCCAAGAAAATCTTGGTGTCCATATCAAGAACACATAATGATTATGATCAGAGATCTCATCACAGTTCTTTGTAGTACATTGAGCTTTGTCTCCTCAGTGTACTACTAGTAAAAGAAAAAAGAAAGAAAAAGTGTAAAGTGTTTTTACTAGCTTTGAAACCAGTAAAGCAGTTAGTGAGCACTATCAGGCAGTAGCAGAACACCTGTCAGGACAAAGGATCAAAGGCAGGGAAAGTTTTAAATACTGCTTTACTTTTGTTAAAATATTAATAGAATGACATGTTTTAAATCAATATGTGTTTCTGAACAATAAGAATTGTGACATTTTGTTTCTGGCATTTCTGACAGACTATAGTTCTCAACAATTTATAGAAAATCAAGCATATTTAATAGGGACAAGGCAAAATATGAGATGAACTTTTGTTGGCTGGCACTCTCAGTATTTAGTGCATAGCGCAGCACATGATATTAACAGTGCTTAGAAAAGTGCTTAAAATTGTTAAATCCCTTTCTTAAGTACTGTTAATATCAGGTTTCATAGAGTGGGTTTCCTCCAGGTGCTCTGGTTTCCCCCTACTTTTCAAAGACTTGCAGTAGGTGGATTGGACACACTAAATTGTCCATATTTGTGAGTGTGCATGTGAATGTTTGGTGTGAAAGAACTACTGAGGAGGGTACCTGTCAAATCTTCGAACGGATGAACACTCAAAATTTTGAACGTTACATGGTCGAGACCAAACGTTCGAAATGTTGAGTGCTCGAAGATAGACTTTCAATGGCACCGTACAGTGCAGATAGGGAGAATTTCCCTTTTCTGCACTGAAGTGCGGTCTCGGAGTTGGTATATTTAAGTAGGGGTGGGCGCAGCCCCCATGTGGCAGGGTGCAGGGGGGCTTGCCCCCCTGCCTACACTGTTAGTGTTTTTTTCTGTGTTTTTTTTTTTTTTTTTTTTTATGTTCAAACATCCAAATGTCGAACATTTGGTCTCAACCATGTAATGTTCGACATTTTGGATGTTTGAAAGTTTATCATAGACCCACTGAGGCAGGGCTAGCCACCCAATGTTGTAAACCTTGCCTCTAGATGGTTGTCACGGCTGAAGTGACACCCTGACCCCATGTGCAAAAATGGGGAAAGGGGTTGTGGATAGATGGATAGAGTAGTACTTATCTAGCTTGTCTTTCACCTGATATTGGAGTGGGATTACAACATCCCATGCACTACATTCTTATTATTGAATCTGTCACCCTCAGAGTTTCATCAGATTTAAAGTTTATAGGTAGAAAGTACCTGTGTCATGAAGGGAGTTAATTGCTTGTTTGAGTAGATCTATATATACATACATTATATAAATATATATATATATATATATATATATATATATATATATATATATATATATGCAAATAGCTAAAAAAACCTGCAATATGATTCGTACCATCCAATTTTTTAATGCAAATAACAATTATAGATAAATATATAACCTCACTAACTTATGGTTAGAGGGTAGAGAGAAAAGTGATACATACATTTTTGTATAAATGATAGTGAGAGGCCACATATTTTTGTAAAATTAATGTTATGTGCTATTAGGAGAGAAACAGCAGGATGTCTGAGTTTCACTACACTGATAAAAATCCCTGTCTAGTAGGTTATAGCTAACAAAACACACAAAATGCATTTTCAAGCACTATAATGTTAATAAAACAAATAGAAGATATAAAGCACCTTATACACCTCCATACCTATGCTATGCACAAAACTCAGTTTTTATAGATGTAAGCAGCAGTTATTGTAGGTCATGGACATTAATGGAGTGTTTACTTGCTGTCCTATTCTTTGTCCATTTCTGCAGGGATGATTATCAAAAATTTTACGTTTTGTTGTTCACTGTCACAATGGACTGAAATTTGTTCTAGACAGCACTGCAAAGATAAAATGTAAAGTAAAAACAGATGAAAGTAATTTCAATGACAACAGTAATTTGGCAGATGACAAATCCATAGTATTTCCAGCTAATACTGCCTTAAATTTTCTGAGTAGCACCTAACCGGTTAAGATTATTCAATCTCTGTTTTGTAGCAGTATAGGCTGAAGAATGTAATTCCACCTTTTAGTGATGTTTAAAGATCTGTGTTTTCTTTACCAATATCTCAGTTTTCAGAAGTATGGTGTCACTGGCTTTGGCTGTGTTTCTCACCACTGCTCTCACTCAGTTTTATATTTTGTACTGCTATGGCTATGGTATGCATGGGTTGTGCTCCAAGTATGTTCTGTGTGTAAAGCTATATGGTACTGTACGTAATTAATAACAGTGAAGGGGTTTGATATGCTTTCAAAACAGGTTTCTTTTTCATGTAAATTAAAATGTGTTACCAGGCATCAAATAAAAAAAAAATTATCACTGGCCTCAAAAGTCTTAGTTATTAGGAGAGACTGTCAACTCTTCCTCTGTACTCAGTTTCTTACAGACTCCTCCACAGAGATCTGTGCCTAACCTTTTGAGCCATGAAAAATCTAACCCTATTTAACCTCCTGTTTCTTCACAAAACTAATGGTATTTGAAATACTTGGTTAAAGGAACAAAACCTTCATTAGCAAATAAATAAGACACACTGGCATGATAGATTCATATCTCAATGTATTTCTCAGTTCTAGGACAACTTTCTACAATATGTCAAGCAGAGTAGAACCTTTGCCACAATCAACATCAATCTGGATAGCTGAACAGGCATCTTCAAATTCTCCCCCAAGTCTATCTTATCTTGCCCTCATTAAAGCTAGATGTAAATTCTGAATAGGTTTTTTTGGCTAGACTTGTAATGGTCTGTGGACTCATTGCCTAGTACTTACCTACGAACCTACTTGTATGGACCAGTAAACCTGGCCTGGGGGAAGGAATTGTAAGTGTATTCCTAATAACAGAGTATAATTGGATTTAAAAGAATAATAATTTATTGATGTCATAATGTTATAAACAACATAAATGCTGCATAAGCAGTCTGTCATGTTGGTACAGGGTGAGGAACATGGTGCCAAATATGATGACAGTGGTGATTCAGGTAACACAGAGTATCCGATGTGAGCTAAAAGGTCAATCAGCAAAGAAGCTGGTGGGCAGCTGCAGGCAAGATGTTCTTTGTGTTTCACTGTTGCAGTCATTACATTTGGGTTATCTGCCTGCAGGTAGCCCTCAGCCGGCCTGAATACCAGAGTTTTGAATTCCTGCGTTGGATGCTGTCTCCTCTTCCATGATGTCAGGTCATCAGGGGTATAAAACATGCAGCTGATGCCATTACATCAGTCTTTCTTGCCGTGCAGTGCCTGAAGCAGAAGCAGTTCACAAGTGCCAGTCGGCTGACTCCTGAAATTTTTGTTTTCAAGTTTCAGAACCGAAGTCTTCAAAAAAGCTAAGTACCCTGTTGGGGATCCTTTTTCTTGCTCTTAAACCAATGTCAGTAAAAGTTAACAATTGTATTACCTGTGGAAAGCAAATACCTCATAAAGATTTTCATTCGTACTGCATTCCTTGCTTAGATCCAGACCACGATGTCCCTCGCTGTCAGTCTTGTGCCTTATTCAACCCTCAAACTATTCATTGTCGGGCTATTTTTGCAGCAAATTATTTTGGTACTCGATTTAACTATCCAGAAATGGCTTCGGTAAGCCATCCGACTACCAATATTCTGAAAAAACATAAAGATAAAGACAGAGACAGACCGCATAGGTCCAAAACTGCTGACGATGCTTCCGTTAAGCTAGTCACCAGTTCACCGGTACTCAGTGACATGCTTTTGCAGCCCCTGATACCCGCTACTTCAGATTTGCAGGCCTCTGCTGAGACCATTTCGGAGTCCGGTATGCTGCAAGATGCTTCTTTGATTATGGAACCTGCAGATATCTCTACTTTGGATGGGTCCGGAGCCACTGTGCCGGCACCAACTTCTGAGGGTGTATTCAGGCCTAC
Organism: Protopterus annectens; assembly: GCF_019279795.1. Lineage (NCBI taxonomy): Eukaryota > Metazoa > Chordata > Ceratodontiformes > Protopteridae > Protopterus > Protopterus annectens. Next base: position 1,875,469,920 of record NC_056741.1, on the reverse strand, counting down.
AGACTTGCATTTCATACCAACGCCATCTTCTTCTTCTTCAAGGCCTAAAACTCTACCCACACCTAGAAAACTGACGTCCAAACCACATGGTCAGGCCCATATGCCTAAAAAAACAAATGATAAGAATGGCTGAAGACCTTTACTTTAATTAGGGAAGTCAGCCTTCTCCCTCTAAGAGACCTAGAACTGAGTTTTCCTTCTGATTTTTCTGATCAGGATTCTGAAATGTCTGTTTCTTGTGATTACCAGGATTTGCCCTTATCTATCTATGAGGATTATGATGCTCCCTTAAACCAAGACTGTCTGTTTGGCAACAAAGCAGAAGAAGTCCTTAAAAAGATGGAGGAAAAAGCTAAATCTATGCAAACTGTTAAAGATTTCCTGCAAATACAGCCTCCCAGATTTTGTAGGCATTGACCTTCTAAGAACTGGTCCTTTCAGTCTCTTTCAGGGCTTCTCAGCCCAAACCCAGGAACATCAGACCACCTAGGCTACAGTCTCAAGGTACACACAGGCCTAAGCAGTGGGGGGTTCCCACTTCCAAAGTTGGAAGTAGTAAGACTCCCCCTATGGAAAAATGTCACAATGACTTAACCTTAACCCTTCCAAGCCCTGCTCAACTGCCTGCTCCCTTAGGGGGAAAGATCGCCTTGCATGCAAAAAACTGGGAAATCATTACCCAGGACAAATGAGTTTCAAATGTAGTCTTCCAAGGATACAGATTCCACTTCCACACCTTACCAACCCCAAACGGTTGGCCAGACCTACCCCCAAATCAGTGGGCAGACGCTCAACAGCAGGTTCTCTCTCTTCTAAGTATCAAGGCTATTCAACCTGTCCCAGCAGAAGAAAGGGGACAATGTTTTTACTCAAGACTTTTCCTGGTACCCAGAAAAGACAGCTCCTGGCATCCTATCCTGGACCTTTCTATTCTAAACACCTTTTTGGTAATCCCAAAATTCAAAATGCTAACACCACTACAGCTGCTTCCCTTGCTAGGCAAAGATGCCTGGTTGGCAAGCTTGGACTTAATGGAAGCTTACCTGCACATTCCAATAAGGGAATCTTGCAGAAAATATCTATGCTTCAGAGTAGGCTCCATGCACTATCAGTTGTCTGCACTTCCCTTTGGCTTATTTACTGCGCCCAGGGTATTCATAAAGTGTCTAGCTCCAGTCATTGCATTTTGCAGGCAGAGAAATATTCACATATACACATACCTGGACGATTGTCTGATTCAGGCAGAAAGCCAGGACATGCTATTAAAACATCTGGCATTTGTAAAGAAACTTCTAAACTCTCTGGGGTACACCATAAACAAATAGAAATCTCATCTAGTACCCTGCCAACAAATTGTATTCCTGGGAGCAAGCTTGAACACAGCTTCCCAGATGGCTTACCTCACGCCAGAGAAACAAGTTTATTTGACAGCCTACTTCAAACTACTGGCCGCAAAGACCTAGCTATCTGCAAGGAAAATCCTACAAGCCCTGGGGTTCATGGCCTCTTGCATTCTATTAATTCCATATGCAAGACTGCATATGAGGAAACTACAGTGGTATCTAAAAAGCCTATGGTGCCAACATTCTCAGGACCTGGAATCAATGATTCATATCATTCCTTGTATAAAGACAGAGTTCCTTTGGTGGGCAGAGGCCTGTCACCTCAACAAGGGGCTCCCTTTCAATCTACCCCCTGCTGCCCAAACCCTGACTACAGACACATCAGACTATGCATGGGGGGCTCACTTGGCAGGGCGGTCCATTCAGGGCAAATGGAACCTGAATCAGATGCACCTGCATATCAACCAAAAAGAAATGTTAGCTGTACAGAATTCCCTGACAGCCTTTAAAGATCACATTCTTCCAGGACAATTATTGGTAAAGACAGACAACACCACAGTTATGTGGTACATAAACAAGCAGGGGGGAACCCACTTGTACCCTCTCTGCAGACTAGCCATGACTCTGTGGAACACAGCCTTGAGCTACCAAGTGCACCTACAAGCTCAATTCCTGCCAGGCAAACTAAATTCACTGGCAGATGACCTAAGCAGAAATCTCATGGACCCACACGAATGGAAACTGGAACCAAAAATATTCAACCTCTTGAGGAACAAATGGGGGACTCCAGAGACTGACCTGTTTGCCTCCCATCAGAACTACCAATTGGACAAATTTTGCACAAGGACTCCCCACAGTCAAGCTTGGAAAGTGGATGCCCTGTCCTTTACCTGGGAAAGTCTCTCAGTTTATGCCTTTCCCCCTCTGCCTCTCCTCTCAAAGGTTCTGCTAAAGATCAAACAGAGCAAACCAAGGACAATACTGATTGTGCCAGACTGGCCTCGCCAGCACTGGTACCCCCTCTTGTGCAATATGATACTGCTGGATCCATGGCATCTACCTCAGACACCTTCCCTGCTGTCCCAGCAGGCAGGCCAGATCCTGCACCCTCAGCTTCAAACCCTGAACCTTGCAGTCTGGCTAATTCCTTGAGCTCTCCAATAGCATCTCTCAGTAAGCAGGTGCTAGATGTCATTCTGGAAGCAAAGAGACCTAGTACTAGAAAATCCTATTCTGAAAAGTGAAAAAGATACTGTTCCTGGAGCCAGACTCAGGGGATGGGCACTATGGTACCCAGCTTACTCCATATCCTTCAATACTTAACAGAAATGCTCCACAGGGGCCTATTCTTCTTGTCAATTAAAATTCATGCCTCTGCCATCTCAGCACATTATAATACTGAATCACCCCTCTTCTATCACCCCCTGTTAAAGCAATTCCTCAGAGGGGCTAAAAATTTAAGACCCCCCAGGCGAGCCCCTACTCCAGCCTGGGACCTTAACTTTGTATTGGAAAAGCTCACTCTCCCTCCATTTGAACCAGCTGCTACTGCAGAGTTGAAATTACTCTCTTGGAAAACAGCCTTCCTTCTAGCCATCACTTCAGCAAGAAGAGTGTCTGAATTACAGGCCCTCATGGCAGTGGAGCCCTTCATTATCTTCCATGCAGACAGAGTTTCCCTCAGGACCAATCCTTCCTTTATGCCCAAGGTGGTGTCTAGTGTGGCCCTTAACCAGTCCATTCATTTGCCCACGTTTTTCCCAAATCCACAAAACAAAGGAAAGAGAGTATTGCACTCATTGGATGTGCACAGACAACTTAGATTTTATTTGGACAGGACTAAGCCTCTCAGAAAATCTGAACAGCTGCTAGTTGGCTTTGCTGCAGGGGCAGTGGGGAAGGCCATTTCAAAGCAAACCATTTCTAAATGGATAGCCCATTGCATTCATTTCTGCTATAAACACAATAGAAAACCTACCCCACAGGGGATTAGATCACATTCCACCAGGGCTGCATCTACCTCTACAGCCTTTTTCAGAGGAGTCCCTACCAGGGATTTCCTAGAAGCTGCTACCTAGAGCTCTTTGCATACCTTCACCAAGCATTATCACATGCCTATTTTTTCTAAATCCAGAGATGGTTTTGCCACTGCAGTTTTGCAGGGCTTAATAACTGGCCCTAATGCTCTGTAATTTCCTCCTCTCTTCCTTAGCTTTGGGAATCAACCCAAATGTAATGACTGCAGCAGTGAAACATAAAGAACATAGTACAGTTGTCAACACTTACCATAAATGTAGATGCTCGAGTGTATCCACTGTTGCAGTCCTGGTTACCCTCCCTCCAGCCCCCTGACTTCTCTTGGCTCTACCTTTTCTTTCTTGTTTGGAGTATTTGAACTTTCTGGTGTATTTGCTTTTTGTGGAGGTGTAACATAACATATAATTGCTTCCCATTATGGGGGACCTGACATTTAGGGCAAGAAAAACTGATGTAATGGCATCGGCTGCATGTTTTATACCCCTGACAACCTGACATCATGGAAGGGGAGACAGCATCCGACACAGGAATCCAAGACTCTGGTATTCAGGCCGGCTGAGGGCTACCTGCAGGCAGATTACCCAAATGAAATGACTGCAACAGTGAATACACTTGAACATCTACATTTATGGTAAGTGTACACAACTGTACTTTCTTTGATGAAGACTGACTTTCAGCTGCACAAGAATTCCTTGGTGAAGACCAAAGGCTAGCATTAATGGCTGAAGTAATTATCCAGAGATTAACTGATAGCACAAGCCAAATGGCAGTACAACATAGGGGAAGTATATACCTTAAATGTAAGAGATAGCACACAGATTGTCCTTCTGACTTGGGGTCATGTAAGGTACAAAAATAACCTTCTGAACATCAAGAGCAAGTGAAATATAGTCTCTTCCTGTTCTCTGTGACATCTGAAAGAGAGGAGCTGCCATAAGGGTAAAACACCTTTGGAAAGTGATTTTTTGGAGGTGCTATAACATGCTAGAGTGGGATATTTGAGATAACATCATTTTACATTGCATTTGCTTGGTGGCTAAGGAGACTGTCTTCATAATGTGCTATTTAACTTTATTTAGTGTTCTTCCACATTCACCTTCTTGAATGCTCCATTGATTTCCATGTCTACCACACATTCTGATATTCTTTCCCATGGGTCTATAACCCTTTCTTTGAGTAAGTATGTTTAGAGGGACAGGAAATAGTTAGTCACTACAATCTGCCACCTGTGCTCCCTCTATATGTTTCTGTTATTATGTTTCTAGATGACTCATACGATCTTGTACACCAATATCTTGTTACCCTGCCTGTTCTTGTCACAGGTGAGAATAGCTGTAGTTCCTCTTATCTGGGTTCCTGTCATTTCATCAACAGCATTTTCAGTGAACATAAAAGTTACTGTAATGAATAATGGTGTGTTCCTCTTTTTCAGCTGTTGTACAGTCTCAGAGTTTGTAAGCATAAGCCTCTGACTGACCAGATTTGCAGACTAGGAGCAAACATAGAATCCCCTGCTGACACTAATTTATTTATTTATTTATTTATTTTATTTTACATTTGTTTACCGGGAAAGTCTGACTAGGATAAGACCCATTTTCAGCAGAGGCCCAGGGAGAAACGCTCCACATACAGAGATTATGCAAAAATGTATACAAGAAGTCATACAAAAAATATATACACAACATACAGTATTCCAGAAGTTACATTTAATGCTATTATAGCTGACATTTGTATTGTACAATCATCTAATATAATTCCTTATTGTAATGTAAGAGGGTTGGGAGGGTGGCCTAATGGTTAAGGTGTTTGCCTTACAAACACAAGGTGCAGGGTTTGAGTCTCACAAGGGAGGCTAGGCTAGGCTTAAATGGCTCACAAGGGCAGTTAGCCTAGTACTAACCTATAAACATTGTAGTTTCTCAAAATAAGCTGAGGAAGGGATTTTAGGGGGATATTAGATGGAAAAAGATGAGGTTAGAGATTATCTAGATATATAAGAGGGCATAGATTATGAGGTGGTCAGAGAAGAAGAAAAAGTGTGACCAGAAACTATTAAAACTAGTTAGCCTGATGTAGTACAGGAACAAAGCCAGGTGTCATTAAGATAATTTTTAAGAATCTTTTTGAATTGGTTGGTATTTATATTGGTTCACATGCTGTGCGGTAGTGAATTCCACCTTGTTGCTACATAATGAGAAAATAGTGAGTCCCCCTGCCATATTAGTGGATTTGGACATTTGTAGTAGAGATTTGTTTGTTGAGTGAAGACTTCTATTTGTGGCATGGGGCTAGAGAATATTTAGAAGGGCAGGTTTTTTTTTAGGTTGATATACTAGTTTGTGTGCTAAGGTTAACTGGCTATAGGTTAGAAGTTGTGGGAGTTCTAACCAGAAGAGTATTTTTATGGAGTGACTGTGGTGGGTATGATGTGGGAAGTCAGTTGTACATATAACTATTTTATTGTAGCATGTTTCAGGTTTAATTAAATCTGTCTTTTTAAGGTTGGTGAGAATTGGGGAAGCATACAGAAGTGTTGATAGAAGATGGGTTCTAACAATTGCAACCCTAGAGGTGTTAGTTAGGTAATTTTTATTTCTGTAAAGAGTATCCAATTTTTGTGAATTTTTCTTAATTGTTTGGGCTATATGTTGGTCAAATCTTAGGTTGTTGTCTATTATTACACCTAGTAGTTTTGTTTGTGAATCAGCATTAATTTTAGTATTATTCCTAGCCGTAATGTAGAAGGTGCTGATGGGGAGAAGATCTTGTGGGTTGGAAGATCATGATATTTCCTTTCTATATTTTGAATACTGTAGTTTGTTTTCTTTACCTTGTGTTTTGCTTGCATTCTGTTTTAACAGCATATTAAAACTTCAAAAGAGACCACAGCTCTGTCTGTTCTGAGTCAGGCAGAATTTCTCCCGCCCTCTCACCCATTTACGTTGTCTTGTTAAATACCACTATCTTTCTAGTTGCCCGCCTCTTATGTTAATCTGACCATATATCTCATTTCTCTCTACTTTCACTGGCTTATGTGAGTAATCACAAAATCATCATTTTTGAAATCCCACCCCTTCAATTATTTAAATTTATTGGCCATCCTACAGTATTTCATAGTACCAAAATACAAAAGTGACCACCCTTTTCAATCCATCTTGCTGTTTTAAAAATAGTAACTCTCCACTAAAACCTTAACTTTTTAAACAGGTAAAACTCAAGTTACCTACTTTCACATCTAACTTCTCTAGTGCACACTGCAGAGTGCATTCTTTTCAATCTTACCTTTAAGCATCCCTGTGACTAGCACTTTCTCTAATACCTGCTGGAAAGCACTAGGAAGCCTTAAACTCATACAAACACTGAACTCTCCTTGTTAACAAGGAGAAATTAATAGTAGGCACTAAGCCTATAATTGCAAAGTACCTTGCTAAGGAAACAGCTCCTATACTTTACAAAGAAAAAAAAGCCCCAAACCAGGCATGTCCAAGGGTCAGCTTCCGGTGATTTCTTCTGTCCACCTGGTGAATCTGGGCATACTGGGGCAATGCAGCAATTGCCTCATGTACACAGACAACCCTCTCCTCCTACCACCCAACACTACAACCTGTGAGAGATGCACTTACATAGCCAAAATGGAAGCAAAGCACTCTCCACCCAAGATTGTGCTAAACAGTCAAGAGGAGAAGGTTAACACCCACACTACACCTCAAGCAACACATAGCCCTTCTAAACCCACACCACCAACACCCACATATAGCAACACTAAATCCATATATGCAGAGGCCCTTAACTGTAACCTGCCCAAGCAACAAAGACCTCTGAAGCTGAAATGCAAATGAACACCAATCACAACCAATGTGTCACATAGTTCACAACAACAGTGTGCCACCCAGCAACAGCTCCTAAGGCAAGACAATGTGCCTAACACTTTAGTCATAGGTGACTCTATAGTCCGGCACACTGATGTCCCTCTCACCAGGTTGAATAAGGAGAAAATTATGATCAGCTGCCTGTCGGGTGCCAGGATCCACCACATAACGCATGCACTCAAGTCACTCCACAACAAGTGCAAATATGACTCTGTCATTGTCCATGTTGGAGTGAATGACTTGAGACGTACCTCCCTGGACTACATGAAAAGAGACATGGAAGAGCTCTCGGATCATGTGGCCCAGGCAGGTATGACCCTAGCCCTGAGTAACATCCTGCCTTCACCCAGAATTATACCACAATATAAGGATAAAATGATTGACTTCAACAATTGGCTAAGCTTATGGTGTCATTCAAAGGGGATCCAGTATTTGTCTGCCTGGGATGACATGATTGACAGACCACGATGCTTTGCCAGAGATGGTCTGCACCTGTCGCCCCTGGGATTCAGGTTACTGGCTAAGGCTCTTGCCACCCCTATAGTACCTTTTTTAGGCAAACTTCAAAGGACAAAACCACCACCGTAACAGGTACAAGCATGCAAAATCTGAAGGTAATGCTACTCAATGCTAGAAGTCTAAACCTCAAAATGCACTCTCGAGGCACTCCTAAAAATGGAGAACATCGATATCTGTGCAGTAACTGAGACCTGGTTCAAGGCTCCAGAGAGCACCCCTACAATACCAGGCTACAACTCTTACCACACTTTTCGGCCACCAAACCAGGACCGAAACACTAAAGGTGGAGGAGTGTCAATATTCACCAAGGATATTCACACCACCAGGCTAGTTGGCCAACACAATGTGTCTGAAATTCTCCAAGTGCACCTAGCACTAGGTAAGACTGCCATCCAAATTGTAGCTTGCTACAGATCCCCCACCATACCCCAAGATTCTCACTACACCTTTCAAAACGTACTGGAAAATATTAAGATAGAACCAAACACCCTAATACTGGGTGATTTTAACTACCCTGCCATTAACTGGGAAAACTACTCATGTCCCAACACCTTTGCGCAACGGTTCTTGGAATTCATAAATTCCAACGCCCTGGATCAACTAATCCATAGTCCCACCAGGGGCTCCAATATCCTAGACCTGGTCATTACCAACATGGGAAATCAATGCTCCATACCTATGGTCACCCCCTCGTTAGTCAGGTCTGACCATAAGCTAATCACCCTTAACATCCACATCCCACCCCACCCCCAGTAAAGAAACCACCATAAAAAACTTCTCCAAAGCCAACTTCATGCTACTCAAGTCAGAAGTGACAAACTTCATGACACCCATGCAGACGGGATCTGAAAGTTCAACTGCTGAATCCTACACTAAGGCACTGTATGAGCACATCCACTCATGCATGAATCGTGCCATCCCAAATAGAACCAAAATGCTCTCCTCCAAAACAAAGGAAGCCAATCTGGTGGTCCCCTGCCATAAACAAACTTTACAACAAAAGGAAGAAACTTTTGCAGAAAAGAGGAAAATCCCAGGATGCAAAAAACTCCCTTACTAGCCTCAGTAAGAAACGGAGATGCCTCATAAAATCCTCCAAAGCTAGTTACGAAAATAAAATTGCCAAAGATTCCAAAGACAACCACAAAGCATTCTATAACTATGTCATCTAAATGGCAATGCTCAGATCTGCTCTGAACTAAAACAGAATGGCATTAAATATACTGATCCGAAGGATATTGCCAATATCCTGGCAGATCGATTCAGTGCCAACTTCACCCCTCTCACCCCCTAAATGGCCCATCTCAATACCGGAAGATTGCCAAATTCCAGTAATAACGGCCACACAGGTACAAAACGCACTCTCTAAACCCAAGAATACAGCATCCATGGGACCAGATGACATCCCGGGCTGTGTACTACATGAACTACAATATGAACTGGCACCTCACCTAAGTGTCATGTTTAATCATAGCCTCACCTCAGGTTTCGTGCCCACTGAGTGGCACAGAGCTACAGTTATCCCAATCCACAAGGGGGGATCCAACTTGGATCCCGGAAACTACCGTCCCATCAGTCTGACAAGCCTTATCTGCAAGGCCATGGAGTGTATTATCATGGAACTTAAAAGCAAAGACATTGGCTACTTTCAAACACTGAACCCCACCCAGTTTGGGTTTGTGAAGGGCCGATCTTGTCTCCTGAACCTGACTTGACTTCTTTGAATCAGTCTCCAGAGCCATGGACAAGGGTAAGGTGGTGCACACAGCCTATCTAGACCTTGCCAAGGCCTTTGACACCACCCCCCACTCTGGAATCATAGATAAACTTACTAAGTTGGGCATTAATCCCTATGTCACCCAATGGGTTGGTAAATGGCTTACTGATAGAACTCACACTGTAAAAGTAGCCGACTCCAAATCCAGCTCCAGACAAGTGACAAGTGGAGTACCTCAGGGTTCAGTCCTGGGGCCACTCTTGTTTGGCATCTACTTCTCTGAAGTACAGGTCAACACTAAGGGACTCTGGCTAACAAAGTTTGCAGATGACTGCAAACTGGGAGCCATTATTGAATCCCCAAATGATGTGGATACTCTACAAAAGGGCCTTACAGGAACAGATGCTTGGTGCCAGAACCATGGGCTCAAGCTCAGTGCCAAGAAATGTATTGTTATCCCCTTTGGGAAAAAACATGTATCCATGAATTACCATATAGGTGGCAGTACACTAAACACAGAAAGTGTGATAAGAGACTTAGGGACACAGGTGGACAGTGGTCTCACCTTCGATACCCACATTGCCACAACAGTCAGGAAATCCTTCTATGTGGCACACCTCATCACGAAGGGCTTTTCATCCAGAAAAAAGGAGGTCATTGTCCCACTGTACTTATCCCTCATTAGACCCATTATAGAATACTACGCCCCATTTGGTATGTACCTCTCAAGACATCTGCAACAACTGGAAAGGCCTCAGAAATACCTCACTAAAAGAATCACAGGCCTAAAGCAGATGCCCTACGCTGACCGCCTTAAAAACTCCAGCTATACTCTGTCGATATCGCCTACTCAGAGGCGATCTCTGCTTAACATACAAGGCCATGTCAAACCCAGAGCTGTTGGACATGCTACACTTAAAGAAATCCCAATCCCTCAGAGCTACACGCTCCAGGGATCTAAACCTTGTCATCACAATAAACAAAACATGCTGGAGGGATAGGTTCCTGACCCAGAGACTCCCCAGACTCTGGAATAGATTGCCCATACATGCCAAACAGAGTGCCTCTTTGGACCTCTTCAAGAGGAACCTTGACGATTGGATGGGAGAAAGGAAATTCACCCCAGGGATCACATCAGTCGCCCTGCTAGACAGGGGTCCAGGAAAGTAAATAATGTGGGAAGAAATAGCCAGGGAATTGTTATGGCTAGGCTTGTATAGGCCCTAGGGCTGAAAGCCTAGTACCAACCTATGAACCTATGAGGTTTGTTTTATTGGAGTTGAGTATAAGCTGATGGTTAGAAAGCCATAGCTCGGTATCTGAGAATGATTTTTGGGTTATATCATGGAGGTGTTGCAGGTTATTAGCAGTATATATAAGTGTTGTGTCATCTGCTTATTGGATAGTTGAAGCCAGTGCGGTAGCACTATAAAAGTTGTTTGTAAAAATAGTGAAGAGTAGCGGCCCAAGAACTGAGCCTTGAGGTACTCCTAGTGTAACAGGAAGAGAGAGGATAGGACATTAAGCCATTTTACAGATTATTGATGGTCATGTAGATAGCTTCAGAACCACTGAAGTGCAGAGGGGCTGAGGTTCTATTTGGAGAGTGGATTTAATAGTTTGGGGTGGGAGACCGTATCAAAGACCTTGGACATGTCTAGAAAGACAGCAGAGACTATTTTACCATTGTTTCTGAGTTGTTTGATAGTACTGGTAAAACTGAGGAGTGCAGTTGTGGTACTATGATGGGGCTTGAAACCATGTTGACATGTTGCTAACATGTTGTTGAAGGTGAGATAATGAATCAGTTGGGAGTGGGTTCATTTTTCGAGGAGTTTAGATAGCGGAGAGAGAATAGCGATCGGACTGTAGTTGGTCAGCTCTGTGGAATTTCCACCTTTGTGTAAGGAGATAATGTGTGTTATTTTCCATATTGCTGGGAGATGTTGTTCTGCTATGGACCTATTAATAAGGATTGACACTGGATAAGATATGGCTTCAGCCGCTAGTTTTAAATATTCGACTGGTAACTTGTCAGCTACTATTGAAGAGGTTTTAAGCTTTTTTCAGTAGTTTCCTAATGGTAGCTGTGGGAACAGGCTGAAAGGAAAAGAAGTTGGAGTTAATATTGAGAGGTTTGGAGGCTGGTGATGGTTCTGTGGAATTACTTTTAATTAGAGCTAGTACACTTTAAAGTATTTATTGAATTCTTCTGCAACGGTGGTAGGAGAGTGTGGTAAGTTGGGGGAAGGGGTGGTGGAATGTCCTGGGTGGAGAATGGTGTTTATGGTATTCCAAAATTTTTGGGGGTTATGTTGGTGTTTATGTTGCAGGTTATAGTAGAAGTTCTTTTCATCTAGGTTGATTTGGTGTTTAGCCTTGTTTCTAATTTGCTGGAATGCGATGCAGCTGATTTGTGTTTTACAGGTGAGCTATGTTTGCCAAGCTTTGTTTCTTTTTCTAATGAACATTCTGGTGTCATTAGTTAGCCATGGTGTGTATCTGGCTTTAATACGAATTGACCTGGGGGCAGTTTGTTTAGAATTTCAAGGAAGGTACTATTGAAATAATCTACTGCCACATCAAGGGGCATGTTTTTTTGTAGAGACCAGTTACATTTTTTATGGTGTTGATTAGGCCTTGGGGATCAAAGCTTTTTTTATGCAGATTTGATGGAAGGTGGTGAGCTTGATAGTACTGATGTTTTTTCTCAATAGATAGGTTGGCATATGGTCACTAAGGCTATCAGGTAATCAGACGCTAATGTGATAATTCTGAGGTTTGTTGGTTAGTGTCCAATCCAGTAAAGGGTGATGGTTGGAGTGTTTATCTATCTGTGTAGGAGCTTGAATGAGTTGTGTGAAGCCATAGAGGTTGATGTGATTGCCAGAGTTATGTGAATTACAAGTTGTCCAGTCTATATTAAAGTCACCCACAGTGATAGTTTCTTGGGCTATGGAGTCTGATATAGACTGAATGATGTGCTCTGTAGTGGAGATGCTATTTCCGGGAGGGACATAGGTAGCTATAATGGATATGAATTTGTTTTGGTTAAGTTGAAGTTTAGTAGGTAGGATTTCTATGTTTTTGAGGTTATCTATGTTTAGGCTTTGTGTTAAAAGAGCGAGACTAGTCTTAAATATGATGGTGACCCCCCCACCTCTTTTTACCTTCCTGTCTGCTCTAGTAATGTTGTATCCAGGTGGTGTTCTTTTGTTGTCAGTAATGTGTGCTTTTATCCAGGTTTCTGTTAAAACACCAATATCAGGGTTATAATGGGATGGGGTGGTGTGTAATTCTTAAACTTTGTTAACTATGCTGTGCAGGTTTGGATTTAGGATTAGTATTTCAGAGCCTTTTCATGAGAAATTGGTTATATCTTGTATTTGAGGGGGTGGTGAGGAGGTATTCTGGGGGCCTGGATTTGGGTGAATGTCACCATTTATAATAAGTTTGGTAGCTATGACTACTAGAGTCTGGATGAATGTTGATATATGCTTATGAAACTTAAAAAAGGGTATTTTTGGGTTTGTTTTGATGTGGTGTAGTCTGTATGAGGTGTGATGGAGTTCTGTTACATTCACGATAGCTGGAGATATTAAGATGGAGTAGTCAGTTAGGTGTGGAGAAATGATAGATGTAGTTTTGTGAAAAGTGTGAGGGGAGACTATTTGCGAATGGTAGTTTAAGTGAGCAGTAGTTGTTAGCAGAGCTAGTAATATACAATGTATTGATAGCATTTTGTAATGGTAAACAGGTAAGGGATTGGTTAAAGGATAATATATGTGTGCTAATGGATGGATGGTGTTAAGGTAAGTGTGGAAATATGAGCTATTTTCTAATTGAAAATTGTATAGATGGTGATTGGTAGATACATGTGACTAGGAGTGGTGAGGTTTAGAATACGTTTGAGTGATTTGGGGGTGGAAGGGATTGAGGGCAGAGTAGGGGAGTGGAGTGAAGCCCGAGTGTAGTGAGGGTGAAAAGGAGTAGGCAGAGCCAAATTCTATGACTACACAGCAAGGAACAATCAGTCAGACTACCAGGCACTGTAAAAAGCATCTTTGCAGCTGATAATTTTGTAGAGGAGGAATTCTTAAAGAATTAGCAAGCTTATGCCAGGAATGAGTATGGAGTGGCAGAAATATGTATTGGGGGAAGGAGAAGACTGAGTAAAGAAATGATTCCAAACTAGAAAGTATTGGGTTTAGAGAGATCTCTGGTGGGGGTGGGAGTTATCAGTAGTGTTCGCTCCCTGAATATAATCTTCAGACCTCACTCTGATGGACCTCCTTCATATTGATAAAACAATCAACACCACAACTGCCTGCTCTAAAGACTTAAATTTTGTCTGGATACAAATGAGACTTGCTGGAGAGACAGATATGTATCTCAGGGATTAGGGAGTTCCAGCACACTTTTTTATATTCACTGTAACTGCTTTTGGCTACTTGAAATAAATCCCTCTAGTCTCTGGGCATATCTTTTCCTCTCCCATCCCATAAATCTTTCTAACGTCTTTCCTGTGGATTCCTTGCAGCAACCTAATAATCCCCTCTTTGCTTGACCTCCAGAACTGCGCACAATTCTCAAGATGCAATGTAATGGGACTAATTAGAGTAGAAGCATTAGCTCTTTCATTCTGATGTCTATTCCCTTGAAAATGCACCCAGCATTCTATTTGGTGTTGCCACTGACCTTTCACTGTGCTTCTGGTGATCTGTTCCTTGTGAAAAACACCCATGCATCTTTCTGCTGATCTGTTTGCCATTAGTTCTTCCAGCTGATAATTCACACCAGGGTTGTAGTGGTCCAAGTACAGTACTTTGACTGTACTGAGCCAGGTCTACTTCAGAATGTCGACAGCTCAGAATGCCGACTTTCATATCGCCGACCCCATATGATCGACATTCCAAAAAATGCCACCCTGAAATAGCACCATTTGCCTACCTGTAAACACAGTAAAACTGCCTTATGCAGGGGGGCAAGCCCTCTGCACCCCAATACACCATGCTACTTAAATGTTCTCACTCCAAGATCGCACTACAGTGTAGGAAAGAGGAATCTCCCAGTCCCGCACTGTAGTGGGATCTCCACTATCATTTGTCGGCCTTTCAAACGTTCGCTTATATGGTGTCAGCCATATGAGTTTCGAACATTTGAAAGTTCAAACAAATGAAGGGCTCCCACTGAGCCACATCTGCTATTTTTGTTCTCACTTGATCATGTTTTACAAACCCTTCCCTGTTTACTCACCCCACTCTTCATGCTGCATATGTCTTTGCATGCTTAGTGTAAAGGTTAATTCATTTGTTTGCTCCCTCAGATGTCTGAGAAAAACATACCAAAATGTACTGGATCTAGGAGAGATCTCTGCAGCAGTGCTCTAGACACTTTTCTATTTCCTGACATCATAACTGATCACAACCTTCTACGTCCTACTATTCAGCCATGCAGTAGCAGAGTTTCTTAGTCTTGTTCCTTTCCCAAGCTTGTACAGTTTTGCTGTCAGTCATACTGAATCAAAGGCTTTGCTTAAGTCTCTGTAGATGATATGTAATGCTCCCTGTCAAGTTCACCTGTAACTCCATTGTAAAACTAGATGAATTTTGACTACACATCTTTCTGGCCATGATCCCATGTTGGTATAATCCTGATGAGGGCTGAGCTCTAAGAATGTTACTAGCCTTTCCTCCAGGATTCATAATATGACTTTCCTTACTACTGCTCTTTGGGTAACAGGCTTGTAGTTCTCTGAACCTTTCATTGTTTTCCTTGTACAGCGTACCCACCATATCTTTCAACTGTCCAGATTTTCACAGAGTATCCAGATTTTTGCGCCTCATATTTTTTGGTCTGTTCCTCATAAAATCTGTTTTTTTTTTTTTTTTTTTTTGAAAAATCATTGAGGATTGAAGTTACTTAATAATAATATACATTTTGAGTTTCAGATTTCTTATACTTATGCTAAACTTTCTAAAATTTGTAAGAACAACATTTTGCATTTGTGGGATTGTGATCCCTAGTTATTTTTGGCTTTTTCAAGATTTGTGCGCATAGAGCTTGAGAGGAACTGTCCCCACATTAGCCATTTTCCACTCCTCAGGCACTTCAAGGATACACAGTGACCAAATGTGGCCAAATGAAGATCTCCTAAGATCCATCAGCAAACTGACCAGGTTTCACAGGAGATAGCTCATCTGCTTCTTATGCTTTATCTTCCATAACAACAGTGACCTCTCTGTCTAACTCTTCTTTTTGTATACTGGTGTGTTTTCACTATTGTTCCCAGTCCGTGTTGCCACACTTCCAGTGTATCATTCTTATTTTGCTTTTCTTTGAGTATTCATTCAGTAGCACTGCTTTTTCCCAGTCTTCTCTGGTATTCTAACCATCTTTGTTCCCTTATCAGGTCTGTCCACTCCTTCTTGCCTTCATCATTTTTTTAGGTACCAGAAAGCCCATATTTTCCTCTACATTCACTTTCAGGGAGTCCAGAAGTCATTGGGGGAATCATGGAACAAAACAGAAATCAGGTTAAAAATGGATGTGATCATTCATCTTATGTATTTATTTTGTTTATGTATGTATACATTCTATATCCGAATCACATTTATTGGCCAAGTATGCATTCACACAAGGAATTTGTCTCCAGTTTCAGTGACTCTCCAAGCATGAATTACATAAATGACATACATACAACTATTAAGAACAAGACAAACGACGTACATGCAACTATTAAGAACAAGACAAAAAAGTAAATATACATGTTCATTGTTCATATACATACAAGGTGCAAAGTGCAACTCAGTGCAAGAAATACTGAAATAAACTCTGAAAGAAAGAAATATTAACAATATGCAAACATTACTGCAGAATTCTCAGAGGCATGGAAAAAAAAGAGTACCCAGCCTATTAAGCTGAGTTAGCCATTTATGATCTTGATGGCCTGTGGGAAAAAAATGTTCTTATCTACTTGTTTTGGTGCATATTAATCTATAATGCCTGGTTGATGGTAATAGTTCAGAAAGATGGTGGCCTGGATGTGAAGGGTCGGTGATGATTTTTTATTTTTTTATTTTTTTTATTTTTTACATAGCATAGGTATTTATTTACATGAGTATTTACTTCCCTATGTTGAAAAAAAAGCAGTATCGTACATTAGAGATGCACAAAACTTTATTGAACAAAATTGCAGATTTTAGTTGGAAACAAGGAATGTATTGGATAGTAGTAGACATTCAGAGTTTGTACACAAACATCTTCTATGCTCATGGTATGCAGGACCTGAAGTATTTTTTAGGGGACACTTTACTATCTGGCTACGTACTGGAGCTGGTTAAGTTTTGTTTGGAAAATAATTATTTCGTTTTTAATAATGAAATTTTTCATCAGAAACAAAGAACAGCTATGGGGGCTGCCTTTGCCCTCATGTATGCCAACCTAATGACGGACGTTTTTGAAATTAGGCATATGATTTGTCTCCTTTTTAAAAAAAATATGTCATCAGGTATTTTAGATATATAGATGATCTGATTTTTGTTTGCAGGGGAGGCTTTTATCAGGTAAAAGTTTTCATTGAGGAGTTGCACAATAACCAGTTTGGTTTTAAATTTAGTGGTGTACAGTTAGGTGAGAGAGTTCTTTTTTTTAGATTTGGAATTGTGGAGTGAACAAACAGGATTTATTGGTAGGAAGGTTCATAGAAAGTTTAAGGGGGGGTTCACATTTTTTAAATGGTTCCAGCTATCATCCACCCCATCTGATATAATCTTTACCATATACTGAGTTTCTGAGAATAAGTAAGCTGTGTAATGTAGATAAAGATTTTGAAGAACAAATACAAGACTTAGTTAAAATGTTTATACACAGAAGATATGACAAGACCGGAGTTCTAAAAGCCTTAAGTAGAGTTAGAACCAAGTGCTATAAAGGTGAAGATCGAAGCAGAAGAAGAAACGCAGTAAACACATATAATGACGCATCTTTATTTACTGAGATGATACATTTTGACAATAGAAGAGGTATGGGAGATGTAAAATATAATAGTGCCAACCATACCAGTAAGATTATTTATTTTGTAACTATTTATAATGTATTAAGTCTACAGATTGCACAAATGTTACATTACTATTTGCCTAAGTTGTTTAAAGATGGTATTCTAGAACAATTGTTTAGCAAATAAACTTTTGATTTCTTATAAAAAGGGCCATTGTATTTCTGATATAGCAGTGCACAGAAAATTTCAAATGCCTAAAGTACAAATACTTAGGTTATTCTTAGGTATGCCACTTTTAGTTGTAGGAAATGTTCTACTTGTTTTCATGTTGTAAAGAACTTTCTTCCTACTATTAATTATGTGCATTTTTCTCCTAATGGATGTTACACTTGTAATACAGAAGGAATTGTATATATTTTGAGATGTCCATGTAGCAACTTTTATGTAGGTGAAAGCAAACAAAAGTTTAAAGTACGTTGCCAGGAACATATAAGGAAGACATTAAAAAAGTTAGCTGTGATAGTCCTTTAGCTCTGCATTTTAAAGAATTTCATGCAAGTAATTTTAAATTGTTGCAAGGTTGTGTTTTAGAACAAGTGGGATCTTTCCTTTTAGACCCTGTAACAGTAAAAGAAAAATTGCTGTATAAAGAAGCACTTTTCACCTTGAAAGTTGATACCTTGATTCCTAAGGGTTTAAATACAGAACTTAAATGAAAGTATTTGATTTAATTAATTATTTAATTGATTGATTGAAAGAGTGAGTATATATGGAGTGAGGGATGTTGCATTGTATTTGTACTCCTTAAAGGCTTAACAGCCAAGGCGCTAGAGTGTGTTAAAAGTGAATAAACGTTCTATTTTGTAGACTGTGCCTTCCTTTTGTGGCTCCATTGTATTATTTTTGGATTTCCAGTGGTCGTTCGGTGATGATTTTCCCTGCCCTTTTCATGACTCTGGAATAGTATAGGTGCTATAAGGAGGGCAAACTAGCACCAATGATATTTTCAGCATACCTGACTATTTGATGTAACCTATTTTTGTCATGATTAGAGAGAGATCCAAACCACACTGTATAGATGAACTGAGAACAGACTCAATGACTACTGTATAGAATGGAATCAACAGTTCCTGTGGGAGGATGAACTTCCTCAGCTGTCACCGAAAGTACCTTTGCTGTTGTGCCTTTAAGATGGACCCTACATTGGTCCCCCACTTCAAGTCCTGGGAGATTATAGATCCCAAAAACTTGAAGGATTCCACAACTGACACAGCTGTATTAAATATAAAGAGAGGTCATAATATTATAGTACCACTCCTAAAGTTCACTGTCAACTCCACAGTTTTAAGAGTGCTCAGTTTCAAGATTATTCTGACTACACCAAAGGGCCATCTGCTCAACCTCCCATCTGTATGCAGCCTCATCATCAATTCTGATGAGCCTGAAAGTTGTATTGTCTGAATATTTAATAAGTTTGACAGAGGTGTCCTTAGAGGTGCAGTCATTAGTGTAGAGGGAGAATAGCAGTGGGAAGAGCACACATCCCTGGGGGGGGGGGGGGGCACGTTATTGATCGTGCGATAGCTAAATGTAAATTTCCCCAGTTTCACCTGCTGTTTCCTATTGGTTAGAAAATTGGTGATTCACTGACAGGTGGAAACGGGAACGGAAAGCTGGGATAGTTTCAAGTGAACAAGTTCCAGAATTATTGTTGTGAAGCCCCTGCACTGTCCCAGTAATCAAGGAGCCTCAGTCCTCACGACTAGCACCAGGGCGAGACGTACACATTGGGATGATGACAAGTACTCACACACAGTAAAGTACAATTTCCCTTAAGAGCACACAGAGATCACAGCCAGTCTGGGGCTGGTTTCTCCCTCTTTCTCCAGATCCCCAATAAAACTCTCCACTGGCACAGCTATAGGGATAAGATCTCAGCTGAGAAGTCAATCCAAGACCTCCAGCACCTTCTCTGTCCAACCAGTGCTTTATGTCCCTGCCCAAGTAGCTGACACACACACACACTTTGAGGCTTGATTTATATACAAACACACTGACACTCTTGGGGAAGGCTGGCACAGGATTACTAGCTAAGCCCCCTTCTGCCCAGACTATAAGGTAGTTATCACTGCCACCAACCCCTACTTATCAGCTACTGTAAATGCCCTTACAAAGAGTGACCAATCCTATTGTGCAATGTTACTGTTGTCCAAATGGTAACTGTGATCAAGACCAAGGCAAATTAAACGTAGCCTGTACAGTGTCACCAAATTCATATGCAAGTACTGTAAGAGCTTAAATATGTCTCACAAATATTAGCCACAAAGATAGGTTTAAATATATTTAATAATACATAATAAAATAACAAGTCAATGCTCAAACAACAAGGTAATTGTATAGTTCAGAATCACAGGAAATATTTTGAAACAACATTGCAGGACAGTCTCAAATAAATACAGAAAACATCTAAACTAGTCTTTACTATCTATATCTAAAATACATTATTGTACCCGAGACTTACTTACAGAGCAAGGCAAATGCAGATGATAGATGTTTCTAGGTCCAAGACAAGATACAAAATGCCCAGTCTCTCTCTGAGAGAGTTCTTAAATTAATACCACATATTACTCTGGGTTAGCCTGGATGACATCACTCTTTGTCACCTAACTTCAGTTCTCAGGCTAAGAGATACTTAACAAAATTTAACATTTCTACGTGAAAAAAGCTCAGAACTGGAAGTTGTAAAACAATTAAACATGTTTACATTTGAAACTTAATAATTATTTTTGTTTCAAGACAACAGGAAAACCTCTAGCACTAGATATTGTGTCTGCTACTGAGAGATAACAGAATTGTAAAACATTTTGATTCCAACTTATTTTCTTGAAGTTTTGCAAGCCAAATCTGTATGTTCCAGCTTCTACTATTAAAACATAAATTTGCACAGGTATATAGTTTATATACATTTCTGTTCTTTTCCAGTAGGGTACACTGTGGTTATTCTTGAAGCTCAGTACATAACATACAGTTCTGTATAAATCATAGCAATTTTCACAAATGACATAGAATTATTTGCAAAATTCCAGCTAGCTGAGCTGGTAGTGTCACATTTCTCCCTTGCCAGAAAACCCACACTAGTTTTTCTAGTGACCATTTATAAACATTGCTTGAGAGGGTTTAGCCTGTCTGGGAACACCTTACCCCATTCCCTGTCTTGAAAATCCATCTCTGTTGGCATTGCTAACCCCACTGTAGTGCCGCACTATCATATATGCTTGCAACCCTAGGCTCCACCTTAGTAACTTAACATTTTGCTGGCTGGCTCGATGTAGCCATGTTAAGGGATTGTGTTCTGTATCTACAGTGAATTTCCTTCCATACAGATAAAGCTGAAGTTTCTGCAGTGCCCACACTATGGCTAGGCATTCCTTTTCTACAACTGCATAGCATTCCTCCCTGGGTTTGAGCCTACAGCTAAGATATACCACTGGGTGCTCTTAACCCTCTGAGGAAACCTGGATAACTACACCCCCACCTCATCCCATGGTTTGAAGCATCCACCAGCACAACAAATTATTTGCTGTAATCTGGACTAGTTAACACTGGGGGTCCTCCCAAAGCTCCTTTAAAGTTCTGGAATGCCTACTCACATGCTGGAGTCCATACTACCTTATCTGGCCTGTTTGTCCTTGCCAGGGCTGTGAGGGGAGCAGCTGTGGTACTATAACTGAGGACGAACTTTCTGTAGTACACTGCTGACCCTATGAATACCCTCACTTTCTTTTTGGTAACACGTGCAGGTCATGCCTGAATGATAAGAGACCTCTGAAATACCCACCAGACATTTTCTGGGCTTAATGGTCAACCCTGCCCTCTGTAGTTTGCCCAGTACTTCCCTGCCATGCTGAAGGTGCTCTTGCCAGGAATGGCTGTAGATGGCAATATCATCTAAGTAAGCAAGGGCAAAATCTCTTGCTCCTGCTAGGATATGATCAACCAGCCCCTGGAAAGCCACTGGGGCATTTTTCATCCCAAAGGGTATCTTCGTGAACTCATACAAGCCAAAAGGAGTCACAAAGACTGACCTCTCTAGTACTTGGAGTCAAGGGCACCTGCCAGTAACTGTTGGTAATATCAGTGGTGGTAAGATACTTAGCCCCACCCAGCTGCTCTAGGGCGTCATCTTTCCTAGGCATGGGGTAACCATCTGACTCTGTGCAGCTATTTAATTTCTTGTAGTCCACACAGAACCTGGTGCTGTCATCCTTCTTTGGTACCACCACTACTGGGGAGCCCCAGGGACTGCTGGACTCCTGAATTACCCCAGTTCCAACATTTCCTGTATCTCCTCCCTCAGAGTCTTTTTGACTCACTCAGGCACCCCATAAGGGGCCTGCTTAACAGGCCTTTGGGGTCCTGTAACCACATGGTGCTGCACCAGGTGGGTACACCTGGTGTCCCTGTGAACATGCCCCAAAACTCCTGCAACACTGCTTGGATTCTTAAATTTGGGTAGAGAATAACTGCTGGAACATTGCTACCCCTTCCACTGACATGTCAATCCGACCTCACTGAGATCAGTCACCAGATCCCCCTCAGAATCCTCTTGCCATCCACTGTAAATAGTCAACACAAGGGCCTCCTTATCATGGTAAGGCTTCATCATGTTAACATAGTACAGTGTGTGCCCCTGCCTCCTGCCTAGCAGTTCTACCATGTAGTTAACATCACTGACCTTCCTTACCACCTTGTAGGGTCCCTCCCAAGCTGACTGAAGCTTGTTGTGTCTGAGGAATGAAAATCGTTACCTGCTGCCCTACAATATACTCTCTAACTCAAGCATTCCTGTCATACCAGACAGTTTTCTGCTGTTGAGCTTCTGCCAGTTTCTCCTGGGCCAAGCCCATGAGATCCCTAAGCCTTGTCCTGTGGTTTAGGACATATGCCACAACAGACTCCTTGTGGTTTTCACACTCACCCTCCCACTCATCTCAAAGCAAATCTAGAGGTCCCCTCACCCTATGCCCATACAGCAACTCAAAGGATGAAAAACTTGTGGATTCCTTGGGCACCTCACTGTCAGCAAACACCAGATGGACAGATATTTGTCCTAGTTCCTCTTAAACTGGTCTGCAAATGACTGTACCATTGTCTTGAGTGTAGAGTTTAACCTCTCAACAAGATCATTAGTCTCTAAATGGTAGATCGTGGTCTTTAGGCGCATTACCCCGCAGTGCTTCCACAGACAAGCTAGCAGGTCTGAATTGAAATTGATACCTCTGTCAGTTAGTATTTAGTTTGGAAAGCCTACCCTGCTGAAAATTTCTAACAAAGCATTTGCCACCTTTTCTGCCTCAGTGGAGGACAGAGCCACTGCCTCAGGGTATCTGGTAGCATAATCTACTACCAATAGGATATACATTTTCCCTGTGTAACTTGGGGTACTCAGTGGCCCCACAGTATCCATAGCTACCATCTGAAATGGCTCCCCAATCACAGGCAAAGGCATCAAAGGGGCTTTCAACTTGTCATCTGCCTTGCCTACCTTTTGGCACTGCTCACAGGTCCTGCAGTATCTTGCTACATCTCTGGAAATCCCAGGACAATAGAAGTTCTGCATAATACGTCTCTTTGTACATTTTATGCCCATATGACCTGCAAAGGGAATATCGTGGGGTACGGCTAGAAATGCCAGATGGTAGGCTCTGGGTACTTACAACTGCTGTATTCTGTCACTCTCTAGGCCTCCCTACGGTCTGAGAGCTGAGCCTGTCTCAGCTCTCTCATTGTAACCCTTCCCAGCTCCCCTTCCACAGGAAGTCTGGTGTCCTCTGACAGCAGTGCCTCACAGTCAGCCTGGATACTACTACTCACTTCTGCCCTTGCAGTCACTCGGTTCAAGGGAACATCAGTAACCACATGCAGCTGTGGTTTACCTTCAGCCTCACTGCTACAGGGTAGCTCCTACTCTGAAGTAACCACCTCACCAGTCCTAGTTGCAAGTGTGCCCTCTGTCTGGGTCTCCCCCAGGCTACCAGACCCACATGCTTCTCTCCATGCCTGACTGTGTGTAGCTGCATTCATCACATGGTACTGCATTATCAAAGTCATTCCCTATCTGGACATCTGAAGGGATATTCTCAAAGACACCTACTTAATGGCTTCCTTTTCCACCCTCCCAGTCAAGGTGAGCCCTAGCCAGAGGTATTTGGAATGGGGTCCCTTCTAAAGCTCTGACTGGAGTAGACTGCTCAAGCAAGTAGTACTCGTCTGTAATTATTGCAGGCTTCACAATGATTAGGTCAGAGGCTGTGTCTCTCTAAGCCATGGTCTCTTTAACATCCACTAAGATAGTATATAACTTCTTGTGGTAGTTTGGTACCCTTGTGGTATCGAGACAACTTACTGTTGGCATTTTGTTATTCCCACTTACTGGCTCTCCCAGCTTTTGTTACCCACCTTGCCTCTGTGGACATCTATATGCCACATGCCCCCACTGGTTGCATTTAAAACATTTAACCCTTGGTTCTGGACATGTACCTGAACTAGTGGCTTCCCCTGATACTGGGGGACTCTTGGCAGTCTGGACTGCCCACCATGGGTTCTCTTAGACCCATGAGCAGCACTGGGTGTCCCTTTCCTGTGCAGTGATGCCCAGCTTGCTAGGAATAGGTCTCCCCTCTTCCCCAACTCATCTGCAGTAGAGCATTGTCCATCAGCTAACCAGATTCTTATGACCTCAGGCAAAGTGCTAAGGGCTTGTTCCCTCTCCAGAAGGTCTGCAAGCCTTTCAAAAGTGATGCCCTGACATCCAGTCACCCACCTATGAAAATAAGTGCTTAGTTCAGCAACATATTCACACACACTTTCAACTGCCTTGCGTCTATGCCCATGAAACTTTTTTCCCATAAACTTCAGGTGTTAACTTAAAATATTCTAGCAAACAGTTCTTTATAACATTATAATTTAAATAATCAGTATCAGACAGTTTAGAAGTTACAGTTCCATCCTGACCATGGAGTAAAGGGGTCAGGAACCATACCCAAAGCCCTGGGTCAACATTATACTGTTCACATACCCTCTCAAACATATGAATGAAACTATCAAAATTATCCCCCATTGGGAATTGTGGAAGAAATTTACTGACCTTTGTTGGTTCTGGGGTTCAATTACTTCCTTCCCCATTACCTCCATGACTCTGGCAAAGAGTCACCATCTCCTTTTCATGTTGCCTCCACCTCTCAGTCTCCTCAGCCTGCAGACATCACAGTTTCTCATTTTCCTCAGCCTTCAGATGTCTCAGTCTCTCTCCTGCTTCTGTTTCCAAAC
>NC_056741.1:1875370107-1875437607 GCF_019279795.1 Protopterus annectens | reverse complement strand
CTTGAAGAAAACAAGCTAAAAGAAGAGTTGCTTGATTTAATAGAGATAGATAGACATATTAAGATCAATGAAAGAAATAGACTACAGAAAAATCCCCAAAGTCAGATGTTTGATAAAACAAATGAACATGGTAATTAGGACTGTCCATAAAAATCCATGCACTATAAAAGAAGTAAACAAGATATATTACTGTGCAGCTAAATTAATAACTGATAAAGTTCTACCACAAGAACACAGGGTAGTGAGGGAAAAGAAGGGGAGAATTTGAATACAATCATGGAAGTATCGAATAGAAAAAAAAAACAAAACATAAAGCAGTTAAGACAAGAAGTGTCATTGTTAGAAGAGTACAGAAGAGGGGAACAGATCAACAAAATACTTAGATAGATGTGATAAAAGCAATGCGCAGTATTAGAACAGATCAGGATCTATCATGTACTATTGCAAGTAACAAACTAAAAATCTCAGCATAGGTGGAAAAACTTAGATGATGCACTGATAAATATAAAGGAAAAGTACAAAATAAGCAATTTACTGATGACCCAAAAAAGTTTTATAAAGAATTGGGAAACAAGGTAAAAGGAATTGAAAGACCACCAAAAATAAGAAGAAATAGATACATTTTGGAGAAGTATCTGTGAAGATGCTGTGGGACATAACAAAGATGCTAAATTGATAGAAGAAGTAAAAGAAAGAATAAGAAGTTTAAAGGTGCAGGATATGAAATGGGATGAAGTAACAGCCAGAGAGACTGAAACAAAGTTAAGAAAGGCCTCTAATTGGAAAACCCCAGGCCCTGATGCAGTACCTAACTTCTGGTTAAAAGTATTAACATCTTTGCATAAAGATTTAACCATGAGTAAGAACTATTTATATGCGCACTCCAAATGACCAACCTGGCTAACGACAGGAGAAACAATGCTCCTACTTAAGAGTGAACCTGCAAGCTGCCCTAAAAATTATAGACCTATAACTTGCCTTCTCAAGATGTATAAAATATATGCTGGAATTGATGCCAACAGAATTTATAGTCATTTAAAATAAAACTCAAAAACTCAATTATGATAATAGAGTAAAAGGGCAATTAAAGAAAGTCGTATGGGACAAAGGATCATTTGTTGTTAAATAAAGTCTTAGTGGAGAACTGTGAAAAGGGGAAGATTTTACGTATGGCATGGATTGACTACAAAAAAGCATTTGATAGTATCCCACATTCATGATTAAAAGAGTGCTTAAAAATCTATAAGATACACCCTACACTGATTGACTATATTGCACTGACCATGAAACCGTGACAGACCACTTTGCAATTAA
This sequence comes from Protopterus annectens, assembly GCF_019279795.1. NCBI lineage: Eukaryota > Metazoa > Chordata > Ceratodontiformes > Protopteridae > Protopterus > Protopterus annectens. Next base: position 1,875,436,293 of record NC_056741.1, on the reverse strand, counting down.
GCCATAATAAAGGCAAATTATTATTCCAGGGATAAAAATTCAAAGAGGGATATTCCAGGGTGAGTCTCTGTCACCACTGCTGTTCTGCCTTGCCCTTAACCCATTAATCTGTCTACTTAACAGTTTAGTCCATTGCTATAATTTGTCTCCTTGAAAACAACAGTGTAAAGACTTCTCATCTTCTGTTTGTCAATGACTTAGAAATGTATAGCTCATTAGATGAGGAACTGAAAGCACAACTGCAAGTTGTCAAAACTTTTTCAGATTATTTAAGAATGTCATTTGGTCTTGATAAATGTACAAAAGCAACCTTTAAAGCAGGAAAAATGTAGCACCAAGAAAACATCAGTTTGGGACAAAAATGTGATATAAAAGAACTTGAGCAAGAGGGAGAATATAAATATTTGGGAATCGATGAAGGATCAACAATACAACATGAACAAATGTGAGTGAAACTTAGTAAGGAATACTTTAGAAGACCTAAATTAATCCTGAAAACAGAGTTGACTTCTAGGAACAAAATCCAAGCTGTAAACCAGTTTGCTCTTCCTGTCCTAACTTACAGTTTTGGAGTGATTGACTGGCCTCAAAATGTGTTGGATAGATTAGATAGGAAAACAAGAAGAATGCTTCATGCTCACCAAATGATTTATAAAAATCAGTGCATACTGAGGTTATATATTGCCCATTCCGAAGGAAGGAGGGGCCTCCTTGAATTTGATTACTTGAATAGATCTGCTATCATGGGACTTCACACATATCTGCTGAACTCACAAGACCCAAATGTAGTGAAAGTTTTGAAGCATGAGGAGAATAAATCTAAGATGACTTCCCTACTGAGTCCAGCAGAAGCATATCAGTGTCAAGCAGGAATGGAAATCAAACCAGAAGTAGATAAAAAACAGACAGCAACTGAATGTGCTAAAAAAAAACAAAAGAAAGAATATAAGGTAAAGGACCAGATGTGAAGGCAAGAAATGTGGAAATTGCATAAATATAGTTGCAAGTATAGAAAACGTCTGGAAAAAACTCATGTTGATCACGAATTAACACAGGAATGGTTAAGGAGAGGCAAATTCAAACTAAGAGATGAAAGGTTAATATTGGTGGCACAAGATAGTTGGCTATGTACACGCTGGTTTACAAAGTCCATTGAACAATGTGGGAGAAATAGACAAATGTAGTTTTTTTTTAAACAGAATTGGAAACAGTCACACACCTCGTTGCTGGTTGCAACATACTAATGACAGAAAGACTGTATACTGAAAGGCATAATAATGTGGTGAGACTGTTACACTGGGGATTGTGCAAACATTATGGCATTGAAGTGGCTGAAAAACACTGGAAACATGAGCCACAAAGCATAATAGAAAAATGTATAGAAACAAAAGGAGCACTCCACGGCTGGCACAGCAAAAGATGATTTATTGAATGAAATAAAATCGGTTAGCGCTTTCACGTTCTAAAAACGTTTCTTCAGACCTCAATTAATACATACCCATAGTGCATTTTTATATACAAAGTTTAAACACTCATTATCCTATTAACAATTATGTTTCTCAAACTGCTTAAAGATACAGTCAATTAATTTAAATGAAATGCCCATTAAATTCAATACAATAGAAAAGATTTTAAGACCCATGAAAGTTCTTTACATTGTCTAAAAACACATCATAAAAACACATAAATGTATCATGGAAAAATATATACATATATTGACATATATATATGTATATTCCTATGTGTTATAAAAAAATAATAATAATATAATAATATGTCATAGAAAAAAATACATACACATACACACACACACATATATATATATATATATATATATATATATATATATATATATATACACAAATGAATGTATACATATACATATGTATATGTATAATACTCAGAAGTCTATGTGTAAGTATATATTATATCAGATTTCGTTGTCTAATATTTCATGTATACGTTATGTATAAAATATACTCATTAATCAATTATAAATATTAAATATTGGAACAATAAATATTAAATATATATTAATTAATTTATCATTATACCCATCTAATGTATGAAAAATATATAAATATAAATTATTCTGTAAAAAATTGTATATACATATATATGATGTGGACTTATTGTGCATTTTCATATAAAAACATATATATATAAAACATTGTGTATAGCCTAATAGGCATAAAGGGCATATATGATGTGGACTTATTGTGCATTTTCATATAAAAACATATATATATATAAAACATTGTGTATAGCCTAATAGGCATAAAGGGCATAAAAAACTGAAACAATGTGTGTGTGTATGTTTGAAACTGTCTTGATATATGTGAAGAAGGGAGGGGGGGGAAGAGGGGTGGGGAGGGAGGGAGGGGGGGAGGGGATGTGTGTATGAATGTATGTGTATTCATTGTAATATGGGAATATATCATATTATATGGACAAAAAGTGTATATGTATATGAAAGGGATGTATCATGGAGTTATCAACCAAAAAACCATGGTGGTACTGTATATATAAATAGAAATAGAATAAATAAATGGATCTATATATGTGTAAGGGTATTTAGGAATTTATATGGAGATGTAGGTGATGCATTGCCATATAAACATTAGAAGACAATTATTCATAAATAGAAGGCATGTAATATGCATTCTCTTTAGAAAAAATGATGTCAGTGTTTATACGGTCTGGCCAAGAGAAATGGCTTCAATGTTATTTTGTCGTTTAAGCCATGTCCCTTATAATCCATTTATTTTCTCTCTCTTCAGTGTAGTTCTTAATGTTACCTAATCTACGTGTTTTCATTATCAATTCCAATGCCATAAATTTGAAACAATGTTTACTTCCTTTCATAATGACATGTTTCGCCAATGCATTATTCTCATTCTCTTTATTTGTAGCATATATATGCTCCCTAACTCTTTCCCTAAGAGTTCTGTTTGTTTTTCCTATATAGAATGACATGCAGCATTGACATTGTGCTAAATATATAAGGTCCCTAGACCTACAATCAGCATACTTATCAAAAACAATCCTTCTACCATTGTCCGGATGAATAAATTCATTTCCATTTAACATGTAACTGCATTGGTTGCAGTGTCTACATGCAAACGTCCCTTTTCTTGTTGAATGTGGATGTTCTTTACTATTTGTGTTGTTCTCTTCATAACAAAGTAACCTTTTCAAGGACTTCATGTTTTTGTAAGTGATACCTGCTATTTCTCTTATTCTGTCATCGACCATCAACATCTGCCAATTTCTATTTATAATTTCCTTTATTTTATTATTCTTATTGGTATAAGGTATAATCAGTCTTGTTTTTGTAGTGTTTTCTGTTCCGCTGATTTTCTGTCTTTCTCTATTGTCATGTCTATGTAAATATGGCTTTCCTTTGTTACTTCTGAATTGACTACTTTCTGAAAGGATTTTTTCAGTATTGATTTTGTCATAACCCCTTTCTATGAAATTCCTTTTTAATGTATTCTGTTGTTCTTCATATCTCATTTCATCAGTCACCAATTTTGAAATCCGTAGTGATTGATTTTTAACTATGTTGGGAAATATATGTCTGGGATGCATACTATCTTGGTGTAACAAACTATTCTTCCACCATTCCTTTCTATATAGATCAGTATCTATCTTGGTATCTCCTTTCATGATGCGTACGTCCAGAAAATCTATACATTCATGTGAGAATGTGTGTTGGAACTTCAAAAAATCAGTTGTTCCATTGATGTATAGCACAAATTAATTTAATCTTTCTATTGTGTCATCCCATATGAGAAAAATATTGTCTACAAAACGTTTGTAAAATTTTATATTTTCTACATATGGGTTATTTCTTTGGATATAGTTCTCTTCCCAATATACCATCACTAAATTTGTGTATGAATTAGCTACAGGTGTTCCCATCGCTGTTCCCTTCTTTTGTAGATAATACCTTTCATTATATGTGAATACATTATTTTCTAAGACTATTTCTAAAAGCATCATGTATCTTATTACCATGTTACTTGGAACATTCTTTTGTATTAGTAGTAATCTGACATATTCAATGCCTATATTATTAGGTATGCATGTGAATAAAGAGGTCACATCCAATGTCACCAGTATATCTTTCCCTATATCACTATTTCCTTCTATGTAATCTGCATAGCTGTAAAGGAATTCTTCTGTATCCCTTATTATAGATGTAATGTCCATCAACATTGGTTTCAGCTGTTTTTCTAGATAAATTGAGAGGGGTTCCGTTGACCATCCCTTGCCAGAGACTATTGGTCTAAGGGGCGGATCATATAAGTTTTTATGCATTTTGGGTAACCCTCTGTATGTTGGTATAAGTGGTTCTTTGACTAAAAAGTATACATATAGTTCATTATCAATGATGTTACAAAGTAGCATATCATATAGCATTTCTTATATCTTTCTGATAACTCTATTTCAAACAATCATAAGTATCAGTTTCATCCAATAGCTCTTCCATTTTTCTAGTATACATACATTTATCCATCACCGCCACTGAGCCACCCTTGTCAGCTTGTCTTATAACAATATCATTATTTTACTGTAGTTCTCTCATCGCTTCATTCTCGCCATTATTCAGATTATAATAATCTAATCTTTCATTTTTAGTGTAATATTCAATACGCTCATTCTCACATATTTTTTCAAAGGCTTCTACAATAGGAACTGACTGTGGTATAAATGTAGATTGTTTTTTGAAAACATTTGTACAAGAGCTATTGTCATTATTAGTACTGTTATCAAATAAAAGTCTCAAGTTCAGATTCCTTGTAAATAATTTTATGTCTATTATAATATCTGTCACATCTGTATATTTAGATGGAATAAAGGATAAATCCTTATTCAAAAGAGAGCCTTCAGCTTGTGTTAATTCATACCTTGAAATGTTGATAACTAATCCCTCTGCACTGGACGAAGTAGCTTCCTTTGAAACTCGTATGTTTCTTCGGAGTTCTTCCGTTTCTTCGTTGCCTTCGTTTGCGACCAAATCTTCCATTCCATATGTTTTATTGGATATGGAAAAGAATGATCCCCTTGTAGTTTATAGAGGGTATCATCGTCAAAGAGTACACATCCATTGTTGTTACCAGTTTTTTTAGCAGCCCCATTCATAGAGTCTCGTTGTGTAGAGTTCATCAGTACATTAGCCCCTTCACAGTGGTTTGCTGTTGTTGTATCCGTAACTTCATTGTTTTCGTTGGTTCCGTTCGATGGCTCCCTCCGGTCAGTATTCACCTCCCCTTCGGTCGCATGAATGATAGCCATTTCCTTTCTCAGTTTGGGACCTCTGCGTTCCTCACCATTTGCTGCGTGTTTTAGTGACATCACGTTGTTCGTTGCACTGGCTGTAGGCGTTGTCAAAGCCGTTAGATTCTGGGAGGATTGCACGGTGTTTTGTAGCGTCACCTCTGCATACGTTCCCCTAGTCTGCATATCACTTTTACGATGTATATTATGTGGCTTGCTGTTGTTTTCCACATTGTTATTTTCATGATTATTATATTCCTTCGGCCAAGAAAAGATCTGCCCTTTTCTAAAATCAATATAATCTCTCTCTAGCTTCTTTTTTTTATCTTGTAACAATTTATTATCTAGTAAGGATAACGTGGTTGTTAAATCCTTATGCAAAATTCCCATTTCATTAAGATCTAAAAGATCTTTTAGTTTATTTTCCAATACATGTATATCATGACTTAATAAGTTTTCAATTTTCTGGTATTGTTCAATTAAAAGTCTTATATAACTGTAGCTTGTTTCTATGTTCAATCTCTGCCATTTGGTTAAAAGTTCTGGGTATGTATTGCCGAATGTCGGCATCTTTAAAACTCGCAGACCTCTTGGAATTACCTTAAAGCAGAGGCATGCCTCCATGTGCTGCCTCTGCCATTGTGTACTTTTCAGCTTATGGAAATTATTCTCCAGCTTCCTAGTTAGCTGTAATATTTCCATATTACGTGGGATATTTCTTCGTTTGTCCCCTTCCATTGTTAAATCATTCTTAGTTAATTTGAGTAGTGGATTATTACCAAGGGTTAGCATTTCGCTAAAAATGGATGAAGAATTCTCCTTGTTCACCAGCAACTGAGTAGTATTGTCCATTGTGCCAGTTGCCATGTTCCAATTCCACGAGAAAGGCACAATTCAAATGAAAAAACAGGTGGTTTTGGATAAGGTGCTCCAATAGAAGAAAAAGTAAACGTATAGAAACAAAAGGAGCACTCCACGGCTGGCACAGCAAAAGATGATTTATTGAATGAAATAAAATCGGTTAGCGCTTTCACGTTCTAAAAACGTTTCTTCAGACCTCAATTAATACATACCCATAGTGCATTTTTATATGCAAAGTTTAAACACTCATTATCCTATTAACAATTATGTTTCTCAAACTGCTTAAAGATACAGTCAATTAATTTAAATGAAATGCCCATTAAATTCAATACAATAGAAAAGATTTTAAGACCCATGAAAGTTCTTTACATTGTCTAAAAACACATCATAAAAACACATAAATGTATCATGGAAAAAATATATACATATATTGACATATATATATGTATATTCCTATGTGTTATAAAAAAATAATAATAATATAATATGTCATAGAAAAAAATACATACACATACACACACATATATATATATACACACAAATGAATGTATACATATACATATGTATATGTATAATACTCAGAAGTCTATGTGTAAGTATATATTATATCAGATTTCGTTGTCTAATATTTCATGTATACGTTATGTATAAAATATACTCATTAATCAATTATAAATATTAAATATTGGAACAATAAATATTAAATATTAAATATATATTAATTAATTTATCATTATACCCATCTAATGTATGAAAAATATATAAATATAAATTATTCTGTAAAAAATTGTATATACATATATATGATGTGGACTTATTGTGCATTTTCATATAAAAACATATATATAAAAACATTGTGTATAGCCTAATAGGCATAAAGGGTGTAAAAAACTGAAACAATGTGTGTGTGTATGTTTGAAACTGTCTTGATATATGTGAAGAAGGGGGAGGGGGGGAAGAGGGGGAGGGAAGGGGGGAGGGAAGGGGGGAAGGGGGGAAGGGGATGTGTGTATGAATGTATGTGTATTCATTGTAATATGGGAATATATCATATTATATGGACAAAAAGTGTATATGTATATGAAAGGGATGTATCATGGAGTTATCAACCAAAAAACTATGGTGGTACTGTATATATAAATAGAAATAGAATAAATAAATGGATCTATATATGTGTAAGGGTATTTAGGAATTTATATGGAGATGGAGGTGATGCATTGCCATATAAATATTAGAAGACAATTATTCATAAATAGAAGACATGTAATATGCATTCTCTTTAGAAAAAATGATGTCAATGTTTATACGGTCTGGCCAAGAGAAATGGCTTCAATGTTATTTTGTCGTTTAAGCCATGTCCCTTATTGGTCTGTAGCCTTATAATCCATTTATTTTCTCTCTCTTCAGTGTAGTTCTTAATGTTACCCAATCTACCTGTTTTCATTATCAATTCCAATGCCTTAAATTTGAAACAATGTTTACTTCCTTTCATAATGACATGTTTCGCCAATGCATTATTCTCATTCTCTTTATTTGTAGCATATATATGCTCCCTAACTCTTTCCCTAAGAGTTCTGTTTGTTTTTCCTATATAGAATGACATGCAGCATTGACATTGTGCTAAATATATAAGGTCTCTAGACCTACAATCAGCATACTTATCAAAAACAATCCTTCTACCATTGTCCGGATGAATAAATTCATTTCCATTTAACATGTAACTGCATTGGTTGCCGTGTCTACATGCAAACGTCCCTTTTCTTGTTGAATGTGGATGTTCTTTACTATTTGTGTTGTTCTCTTCATAACAAAGTAACCTTTTCAAGGACTTCATGTTTTTGTAAGTGATATTGGGTCTATCACCTGCTATTTCACTTATTCTGTCTTCAACCATCAACATCTGCCAATTTCTATTTATAATTTCCTTTATTTTATTATTCTTATTGGTATAAAGTATAATCAGTCTTGTTTTTGTAGTGTTTTCTGTTACACTGATTTTCTGTCTTTCTCTATTGTCATGTCTATGTAAATATGGCTTTCCTTTGTTACTTTTGAATTGACTACTTTCTGAAAGGATTTTTTCAGTATTGATTTTGTCATAACCCCTTTCTATGAAATTCCTTTTTAATGTATTCTGTTGTTCTTCATATCTCATTTCATCAGTCACCAATTTTGAAATCCGTAGTGATTGATTTTTAACTATGTTGGGAAATATATGTCTGGGATGCATACTATCTTGGTGTAACAAACTATTTTTCCACCATTCCTTTCTATATAGATCAGTATCTATCTTGGTATCTCCTTTCATGATGCGTACGTCCAGAAAATCTATACATTCATGTGAGAATGTGTGTTGGAACTTCAAAAAATCAGTTGTTCCATTGATGTATAGCACAAATTAATTTAATCTTTCTATTGTGTCATCCCATATGAGAAAAATATCGTCTACAAAACGTTTGTAAAATTTTATATTTTCTACATATGGGTTATTTCTTTGGATATAGTTCTCTTCCCAATATGCCATCACTAAATTTGCGTATGAATTAGCTACATGTGTTCCCATCGCTGTTCCCTTCTTTTGTAGATAATACCTTTCATTATATGTGAATACATTATTTTCTAAGACTATTTCTAAAAGCATCATGTATCTTATTACCATGTTACTTGGAACATTCTTTTGTATTAGTAGTAATCTGACATATTAAATGCCTATATTATTAGGTATGCATGTGAATAAAGAGGTCACATCCAATGTCACCAGTATATCTTTCCTTATATCACTATTTCCTTCTATGTAATCTGCATAGCTGTAAAGGAATTCTTCTGTATCCCTTATTATAGATGTAATGTCCATCAACATTGGTTTCAGCTGTTTTTCTAGATAAATTGAGAGGGGTTCCATTGACCATCCCTTGCCAGAGACTATTGGTCTAAGGGGCGGATCATATAAGTTTTTATGCATTTTGGGTAACCCACTGTATGTTGGTATAAGTGGTTCTTTGACTAAAAAGTATACATATAGTTCATTATCAATGATGTTACAAAGTAGCATATCATATAGCATTTCTTGTATCTTTCTGATAACTCTATTTAAAGACATATAATTCAAACAATCATAAGTATCAGTTTCATCCAATAGCTCTTCCATTTTTCTAGTATACATACATTTATCCATCACCACCACTGAGCCACCCTTGTCAGCTTGTCTTATAACAATATCATTATTTAACTGTAGTTCTCTTATCGCTTCATTCTCACCATTATTCAGATTATAATAATCTAATCTTTCATTTTTAGTGTAATATTCAATGAGCTCATTCTCACATATTTTTTCAAAGGCTTCTACAATAGGCACTGACTGTGGTATAAATGTAGATTGTTTTTGAAAACATTTGTACAAGAGCTATTGTCATTATTAGTACTGTTATCAAATAAAAGTCTCAAGTTCAGATTCCTTGTAAATAATTTTATGTCTATTATAATATCTGTCACATCTGTATATTTAGATGGAATAAAGGATAAACTCTTATTCAAAAGAGAGCCTTCAGCTTGTGTTAATTCATACCTTGAAATGTTGATAACTAATCCCTCTGCACTGGACGAAGTAGCTTCCTTTGAAACTCATATGTTTCTTCGGAGTTCTTCTGTTTCTTCATTGCCTTCATTTGCGACCAAATCTTCTGTTCCATATGTTTTATTGGATATGGAAAAGAATGATCCCCTTGTACTTTATAGAGGGTATCATCGTCAAAGAGTACACATCCATTGTTGTTACCAGTTTTTTTAGCAGCCCTATTCATAGAGTCTCGTTGTGTAGAGTTCATCAGTACATTAGCCCCTTCACAGTGGTTTGCTGTTGTTGTATCCATAACTTCATTGTTTTCGTTGGTTCCGTTCGATGGCTCCCTCCGGTCAGTATTCACCTCCCCTTCGGTCGCATGAATGATAGCCATTTCCTTTCTCAGTTTGTGACCTCCGCGTTCCTCACCATTTGCTGCGTGTTTTAGTGACATCACGTTGTTCGTTGCACTGGCTGTAGGCGTTGTCAAAGCCGTTAGGATCTGGGAGGATTGCACGGTGTTTTGTAGCGTCACCTCTGCATACGTTCCCCTAGTCTGCATATCACTTTTACGATGTATATTATGTGGCTTGCTGTTGTTTTCCACATTGTTATTTTCATGATTATTATATTCCTTCGGCCAAGAAAAGATCTGCCCTTTTCTAAAATCAATATAATCTCTCTCTAGCTTCTTTTTTTTTATCTTGTAACAATTTATTATCTAGTAAGGATAACGTGGTTGTTAAATCCTTATGCAAAATTCCCATTTCATTAAGATCTAAAAGATCCTTTAGTTTATTTTCCAATACATGTATATCATGACTTAATAAGTTTTCAATTTTCTGGTATTGTTCAATTAAAAGTCTTATATAACTGTAGCTTGTTTCTGTGTTCAATCTCTGCCATTTGGTTAAAAGTTCTGGGTATGTATTGCCGAATGTCGGCATCTTTAAAACTCGCAGACCTCTCGGAATTACCTTAAAGCAAAGGCATGCCTCCATGTGCTGCCTCTGCCATTGTGTACTTTTTAGCTTATGGAAATTATTCTCCAGCTTCCTAGTTAGCTGTAATATTTCCATATTACGTGGGATATTTCTTCGTTTGTCCCCTTCCGTTGTTAAATCATTCTTAGTTAATTTGAGTAGTGGATTATTACCAAGGGTTAGCATTTCGCTAAAAATGGATGAAGAATTCTCCTTGTTCGCCAGCAACTGAGTAGTATTGTCCATTGTGCCAGTTGCCATGTTCCAATTCCATGAGAAAGGCACAATTCAAATGAAAAAACAGGTGGTTTCGGATAAGGTGCTCCAATAGAAGAAAAAGTAAACGTATAGAAACAAAAGGAGCACTCCACGGCTGGCACAGCAAAAGATGATTTATTGAATGAAATAAAATCGGTTAGCGCTTTCACGTTCTAAAAATGTTTCTTCAGACCTCAATTAATACATACCCATAGTGCATTTTTATATGCAAAGTTTAAACACTCATTATCCTATTAACAATTATGTTTCTCAAACTGCTTAAAGATACAGTCAATTAATTTAAATGAAATGCCCATTAAATTCAATACAATAGAAAAGATTTTAAGACCCATGAAAGTTCTTTACATTGTCTAAAAACACATCATAAAAACACATAAATGTATCATGGAAAAAATATATACATATATTGACATATATATATGTATATTCCTATGTGTTATAAAAAAATAATAATAATATAATATGTCATAGAAAAAATACATACACATACACACATATATATATATATATATATATATATACACAAAAGAATGTATACATATACATATGTATATGTATAATACTCAGAAGTCTATGTGTAAGTATATATTATATCAGATTTCGTTGTCTAATATTTCATGTATACGTTATGTATAAAATATACTCATTAATCAATTATAAATATTAACTATTGGAACAATAAATATTAAATATTAAATATATATTAATTAATTTATCATTATACCCATCTAATGTATGAAAAATATATAAATATAAATTATTCTGTAAAAAATTGTATATACATATATATGATGTGGACTTATTGTGCATTTTCATATAAAAACATATATATAAAAACATTGTGTATAGCCTAATAGGCATAAAGGGCATAAAAAACTGAAACAATGTGTGTGTGTATGTTTGAAACTGTCTTGATATATGTGAAGAAGGGGGAGGGGGGAGGGGGGGAAGGGGATGTGTGTATGAATGTATGTGTATTCATTGTAATATGGGAATATATCATATGGACAAAAAGTGTATATGTATATGAAAGGGATGTATCATGGAGTTATCAACCAAAAACCCATGGTGGTACTGTATATATAAATAGAAATAGAATAAATAAATGGATCTATATATGTGTAAGGGTATTTAGGAATTTATATGGAGATGGAGGTAATGCATTGCCATATAAATATTAGAAGACAATTATTCATAAATAGAAGGCATATAATATGCATTCTCTTTAGAAAAAATGATGTCAATGTTTATACGGTCTGGCCAAGAGAAATGGCTTCAATGTTATTTTGTCGTTTAAGCCATGTCCCTTATTGGCCTGTAGCCTTATAATCCATTTATTATCTCTCTCTTCAGTGTAGTTCTTAATGTTATCCAATCTACCTGTTTTCATTATCAATTCCAATGCCATAAATTTGAAACAATGTTTACTTCCTTTCATAATGACATGTTTTGCCAATGCATTATTCTCATTCTCTTTATTTGTAGCATATATATGCTCCCTAACTCTTTCCCTAAGAGTTCTGTTTGTTTTTCCTATATAGAATGACATGCAGCATTGACATTGTCCTAAATATATAAGGTCTCTAGACCTACAATCAGCATACTTATCAAAAACAATCCTTCTACCATTGTCCGGATGAATAAATTCATTTCCATTTAACATGTAACTGCATTGGTTTCAGTGTCTACATGCAAACGTCCCTTTTCTTGTTGAATGTGGATGTTCTTTACTATTTGTGTTGTTCTCTTCATAACAAAGTAACCTTTTCAAGGACTTCATGTTTTTGTAAGTGATATTGGGTCTATCACCTGCTATTTCTCTTATTCTGTCATCAACCATCAACATCTGCCAATTTCTATTTATAATTTCCTTTATTTTATTATTCTTATTGGTATAAGGTATAATCAGTCTTGTTTTTGTAGTGTTTTCTGTTCCGCTGATTTTCTGTCTTTCTCTATTGTCATGTCTATGTAAATATGGCTTTCCTTTGTTACTTCTGAATTGACTACTTTCTGAAAGGATTTTTTCAGTATTGATTTTGTCATAACCCCTTTCTATGAAATTCCTTTTTAATGTATTCTGTTGTTCTTCATATCTCATTTCATCAGTCACCAATTTTGAAATCCGTAGTGATTGATTTTTAACTATGTTGGGAAATATATGTCTGGGATGCATACTATCTTGGTGTAACAAACTATTCTTCCACCATTCCTTTCTATATAGATCAGTATCTATCTTGGTATCTCCTTTCATGATGCGTACGTCCAGAAAATCTATACATTCATGTGAGAATGTGTGTTGGAACTTCAAAAAATCAGTTGTTCCATTGATGTATAGCACAAATTAATTTAATCTTTCTATTGTGTCATCCCATATGAGAAAAATATCGTCTACAAAACGTTTGTAAAATTTTATATTTTCTACATATGGGTTATTTCTTTGGATATAGTTCTCTTCCCAATATGCCATCACTAAATTTGCGTATGAATTAGCTACAGGTGTTCCCATCACTGTTCCCTTCTTTTGTAGATAATACCTTTCATTATATGTGAATACATTATTTTCTAAGACTATTTCTAAAAGCATCATGTATCTTATTACCATGTTACTTGGAACATTCTTTTGTATTAGTAGTAATCTGACATATTCAATGCCTATATTATTAGGTATGCATGTGAATAAAGAGGTCACATCCAATGTCACCAGTATATCTTTCCCTATATCACTATTTCCTTCTATGTAATCTGCATAGCTGTAAAGGAATTCTTCTGTATCCCTTATTATAGATGTAATGTCCATCAACATTGGTTTCAGCTGTTTTTCTAGATAAATTGAGAGGGGTTCCATTGACCATCCCTTGCCAGAGACTATTGGTCTAAGGGGCGGATCTTATAAGTTTTTATGCACTTTGGGTAACCCTCTGTATGTTGGTATAAGTGGTTCTTTGACTAAAAAGTATACATATAGTTCATTATCAATGATGTTACAAAGTAGCATATCATATAGCATTTCTTGTATCTTTCTGATAACTCTATTTAAAGACATATAATTCAAACAATCATAAGTATCAGTTTCATCCAATAGCTCTTCCATTTTTCTAGTATACATACATTTATCCATCACCACCACTGAGCCACCCTTGTCAGCTTGTCTTATAACAATATCATTATTTAACTGTAGTTCTCTTATCGCTTCATTCTCACCATTATTCAGATTATAATAATCTAATCTGTCATTTTTAGTGTAATATTCAATGAGCTCATTCTCACATATTTTTTCAAAGGCTTCTACAATAGGAACTGACTGTGGTATAAATGTAGATTGTTTTTTGAAAACATTTGTACAAGAGCTATTGTCATTATTAGTACTGTTATCAAATAAAAGTCTCAAGTTCATGAACACAGGAATGGTTAAGGAGAGGCAAATTCAAACTAAGAGATGAAAGGTTAATATTGGTGGCACAAGATAGTGGGCTATGTACACGCTTGTTTACAAAGTCCATTGAACAATGTGGGAGAAATGGACAAATGTAGTTTTTTTTAAAACAGAATTGGAAACAGTCACACACCTCGTCGCTGGTTGCAACATACTAATGACAGAAAGACTGTATACTGAAAGGCATAATAATATGGTGAGACTGTTACACTGGGGATTGTGCAAACATTATGGCATTGAAGTGGCTGAAAAACACTGGAAACATGAGCCACAAAGCATAATAGAAAAATGATGAAGTTTCCATAACATGGGATCACCCATTGCCAACAGTTCATAGGATAGATGCTATAAAACCAGATATTGTGGTCCATGAAAAGAAGACAAAAGTAGCATTGATCATTGAATTCACCACGTCCAGTGACTACAGAGTCTTGTGTACAGAGAGACACAAAGTCATAAAATGTCAGGATTTGTAGGCAGAAATGAGAGCAATGTAGAAGAGAGATTCCCAGACAGTTCCGATAGTGGTAGGAGCAATAGGTCTTACAAAAAAGAATCTACAATTATATTTAGATATATTACCAATACATGTAACTCTGTACGGATTGCAGGAGTCATTATTGGGCACATTGCGAGTGCTCCAAAGAGCACTTCTGGCTGACATCAAAGATTAAAACAATGCTAATTTCATGAACTTTAATCGTACTTTGATTTTGGAATGGAGTTCATTCCCATCATGGTATTAAAAACCCAAAAGACTTGGAGAAATTAAAAAAGGGAGAATCCATGTACTACATGGTCATGAAGGTAACTCACTCAAATTGCCATTCCATGTGAAGACCTCTGACTTGGTATTGAATCAGTCTCTTTGACTACTGTTTGCCTTGAGTGCCTTGTCAAACCCAATCTTGAACAAATAAAATGCAGGAGCTTAATTTATGTTATGGATAGAAATCTGATTTGTACCCTGCTGGCTTCCTTTGAAAACAAAGTTTGAATATCAGGGTAGTTTCATTAGGCTGCTTGCTATATAGTGTTCTGTTGTTTTATACAGACAACAATTGTTTGCATAAGGAATTATTCATAATTTTTCATTCCTGTTATTGACTGTCAATTCATATGTCATTACTCATTCTGATCCATATTCATTATGAATAAACAACTTCTTTGCAATTGTTTTGTTTCAGCTTCTCCATACATTTCATGGCTGCAAAACTTTTGATAAAGAACGGACTTGATGGCATGGAGGAATGTTCAACTCAGGAGAGCATTGATCAAATAGTGAAAATTAGTATTGAATCCAATGTCATCTCACATTACACAGCCTACATAGCAGTCTACAAAGATGGCAAAGAACCTCTCCAGAGGCCTATGACGAGGCAGGATATCCCACTTATTGGTATGTGATTTCACAATTATATTATTGGGTTTCATTGAACTTTATTTACAGCCACTACGATTTAGTGTATGTGTATTGCTTTATTTCAGAGGAAGCTCATTTTACAAACAAGATACTCTGGTTTTTGATCATTTTGTCTACATGATATATCAAAGGCTTCTGTTTGAAATTGCAGGCTGATTGGACATATCTTCAACTAGTCCTGTGGAAGGTGCAGTATACCTGTATGAATCCATCCATAACAAGCCTGGATTATTTGTTGTGCAATGTTAAGTTTGCATTCATAACAGAGAACTGCTTGGGCCAGAACTTTCATCTTCATTCAGTAGCTGTAGAACTCAACCCCCTTCCCCATTATCTCAAATGCTCAGTGTTCTAGGTGTGACAAGATCACAGGTGAGACAAGAGGGTTGGTGTCTACTTTAAAACAGAAATTTGTATGACCCAGAAGACTTGCCATCATCGTTTGGAGTGTTTAATGGGTGTAGGAAGATGCTGTAGAATCCTAATCTGCCATCTGTCATGCTGTGTGAGAATATTCCCAAAGGAGAGTCACCAAGTTCCTCAATGACACATTTTGGCTCAGTAGGTTATAGATGTCAGTATTTGAGTTAATGATCAGTCTATGGCTATTATTAAGGAATTTCTTCATATTATGTAGGGATTTAGGATTGTTCAAGTCATTACCAAATTAGCTTATTATAATGGTCACTCACTGGTCTTTGATATTGCATGTGATGAACTCTGATTTGTCAAACCTAGACTTGAACAAATAAACTATGAGAACATAAATAATGTTACAGATGCAAATCTGGTTCATACCCTCTGCTGGCTTCCTTTGGAGAGCATTGCAAACATCTTGGTCAGTTGGTTGTGCTTTCTAGCATTGTTATTACGTGTGCCATATTTCATATACTGTTGGTCTACATAAAATTACATGTCATGGTGTCTTCTTGAGCTGAGTTCTCCTTCAGGAAGGCAATTAGAATACTTATGCTTTACTCTACTAATCTGAGATTTCTCAAACAAAAATCAATATTTGCTGGCTGGAGCAGAGCTGCATCTAAGTTACCTACTCTTGTTTTGTCAGATGGTGAATGGGCTGGGAAGCACAGCCTGTCTTATCAGTTGGAAAACTTCAACATTTTCCTGACTGTAAGATTCCTGATTATTTTTGTTGATAAGATTGATTCCCTATCATCTGAGATTGTTCCTAGTGCATCCAAAGAACTAGTGGTCTTGGTCTTGAAACATTTAGTTTGGTTTTATGTAAGTTTTGATGATTGAGGAGGTCATTACCATCCTTTTGAATTTTTACCCTACAACATGCAGTCTGGACCCAGGCCTACTAGATTATTTCCCTTTATTTATGATTTACTTAGGACATATATGAGGAATAGTATTTTTCACCATCACTTAATATGAGAACTTCGTGACTCCTGTCTTCAAGAAAATGCCTCTAAAACCTGACATTCTTGATAACTGCCACCAAATCTGCAACCTTCCTTTTATTTATAAAGTTGCTGATATTTTTGTCTTGTGTACAATCTCCTGAACTCCATTCAGGGGGTTTATAAATATTATTCAAGCTGAGTTTTTCAATACCTAGTTATTCGGTGTTTGCACAAACGCAATCTATAGCAGTTTATCAGCCATGTGCTTTCCGTTATGGATTTTCAGTTTCGGTGATGTACAGTAACCTTGCAGTTAGGATGATAAAATTAAGATGTGTAAAGGATGGTGCCTTCTTCATGGTAGGTGTGGGTGGTTACCTTCCTAGGAAATACAATGTGTTTTTACTTCTTTTATGTCCCCTTAGTTGACATATGATTTTTGAAGCAGTGGATGTACCAAAGAAATCATCTACTAACAATACTCTACTTCTTTTTCTGCCCAAATTTCAGTTTTATCATAGAACTGAGTCACAGAACTGTATGAAGGGTGGAGCAAAGAGTCTGGCTACACCAGACACAAGCTGTCAGTGGCCGCATTTAGCAGGTGGTGATGGTGCATGAGTGCAGTACTAGTAATAACTTATGAAACAACAAGGATTAATAAATGCTGATACTGCATTTGCACCCATGGCTGAAACACTCAGCATGTAGAAATGGTTACAGCTGTACCAAGTGACATGCTCAAGTTACACAGGAATTCCAAATATGTTTGCTTATTTATTTATTTACTTTTGTTCCTCACATTTTTTTTTTTGAGGAGTTGTGAGTCTAGACTTATAAATAAACTTTTTGAGGTAAAGGATTAACACTGACAATCTTTCCTGGTACTGGACCTTTTCTGTAGCATTACAGTATCATTTTCTGTGGCAACATCAGCCCTCCAGTTGTAGTTCTACTCTTTTTAACTTTTTTATCTCCTACCTCTTGGAATTTACATATAAAGTGGTATCTGATGCTTTTTTATGTTTCAGCTCACCCTCTGATTTATATGGTACCACACATATCTATACATATATAAATATATATATATATATATATATATATATATATATATATATATGGATATATGCATATATGTATACTCACACACACACACACACACACATATATATATATATATATATATATATATATATAGAGAGAGAGAGAGAGAGAGAGAAGGGGGAGTGGTGTACTATATCAGTACTAAAGTATATGGCAGCATTTTTATTCTTTAGATTATCATTTACATCATCCTTTTGTTAATGAGATATGATTGACTAAAGCTTAATACTTCCATGACAAGAATGTATATGTCACCTAAAAGGTGTCTAAGGCTTCAAAAGTGAACTCCTATATAATTTATTGGGAGAAATAGATTGGTGTTCATGACTATTGTATCCAGTCTTGGTGTGATTTTTGATGACATTCCAAAATTTCAAGACAAGGTACAAGACCTGACTGTTGCAGTACTTCTTTTGGATTCCTTGCACTGAGACTATTGAAGTGTTATGTACCTTGGACGTCACAGCACTAGGTTGGAATATTTGCAGCTGATGCAGTATAACAAGCCTTTTGAAGAGCTTGACATGTAACTGTCATATTACACATGCCTGTGGATCGTGCATGTCACTGTCATATTGCACATGCCTGTGGCTTATGCAATGTGTACCAATAAAGTCTTGCATTGTAGTCAAGGGTTTGGTGTCAGTATTTTTAGTTTAGGCTCTTCATATGCAGAGAGATGTTAGTTTCATATAGGCTGGACTATGCTCTCCGCTCAGCTAGTCAGCAGCTGCTGGTAGTTTGAAGGGTGCAGTAAAAACATGGTCATTTGTTTATCACATCCTGAACCTGTAGTATGTTGACATCATTAGCATGCCTTTCAACTTTTACCTGCGGTATCCATGGGCAAAGGAAAATGTAATTAGAGTAATGGGCCCCAAATTAGGTACACTTCAAATGCTGAGACTATAGAACTTCTCAAAATAATTTTCACTTTAAGGATACAAAGTAAAACGAAAAAACGTTGCTGGATACTGCTTGTTCAATAAAACACAGTTTATTGTAGTACAAAACAAATAAAAGATGAGCGCTTTCGGGCTACGGCCCTTCATCAGATAAAACATCACTATTGAGCAAAGCTATTTAAAAAACATTGCAACCAATAAGAATTTAGTAAAAAACCCGCCTTTTACTGAGGGCTGGCTTAAGGGGGACCACATCATTCAGCCCTGGATCCCTATGGGCTGTCATTTCCAGAATCCATTTAGATTCAGCCAGTTCTGTCAATTGTTTGATGTCACCCCCCCCCCCTACTGGTTAGTTTTAAATTTACTATCACTCTAAACTTAAAATTGTGTGTGGGATTGTCTCTTATGTGTCTGTATAAGGCATTATGCTCATCGCAATTTCTTATACAAGACATATGTTGTAAGATTCTAACTTTTAACATGTTATTCGTCTTTCCTATATAAAAACTAGGACAGAAAGAGCACTCTGCCATGTACACAACATCCGTTGTCCTACATGTCGCCCTACCTTTTAGGGAAAATATTTTCCCATTAACCGGATGTTTAAACTCAGTTCCTTTATTGATGTGAGCACAGGCCTTAATAGGCATAATAGGTACAAACCATGGATTAACCGGACACAGAATACATCTAATAGTATACAGGTCAGAAATTTAAGGCAAAATAGACATAAGGTAATGCTTACTTATGGTAGTGACATTAGAGGTGTTTGTGAGATTATACGAAGAAACTGGAATATAATTACTAGTGATACCAGTTTGAGGGAATTGGTGGGTACTGGCCCACAGTTCATTTACAGGAGAAACAAGAATTTGAAGGATATGCTCTGTAAAGAAAGGAAAATAAATGTAGGTAGATCGTTTAAAAGCACTGCAGGTACCATTCCATGCGGTTCTTGTAAGGCCTGTGCTCACATCAATAAAGGAACTGAGTTTAAACATCCGGTTAATGGGAAAATATTTTCCCTAAAAGGTAGGGCGACATGTAGGACAACGGATGTTGTGTACATGGCAGAGTGCTCTTTCTGTCCTAGTTTTTATATAGGAAAGACGAATAACATGTTAAAAGTTAGAATCTTACAACATATGTCTTGTATAAGAAATTGCGATGAGCATAATGCCTTATACAGACACATAAGAGACAATCCCACACACAATTTTAAGTTTAGAGTGATAGTAAATTTAAAACTAACCAGTAGGGGGGGGTGACATCAAACAATTGACAGAACTGGCTGAATCTAAATGGATTCTGGAAATGACAGCCCATAGGGATCCAGGGCTGAATGATGTGGTCCCCCTTAAGCCAGCCCTCAGTAAAAGGCGGGTTTTTTACTAAATTCTTATTGGTTGCAATGTTTTTTAAATAGCTTTGCTCAATAGTGATGTTTTATCTGATGAAGGGCCGTAGCCCGAAAGCGCTCATCTTTTATTTGTTTTGTACTACAATAAACTGTGTTTTATTGAACAAGCAGTATCCAGCAACGTTTTTTCGTTTTACTTTGGATTCTGTTTGATTTAACGTTCACTGGATTTTGGCATAGCTTTGACCTCTTGTTTTGTTGTCACTTTAAGGATAGATAGGGTAAAGGTATGAGAGTAAATTAGGAGCATCCCTCCAAAATCTGGACAGTTGAGAGTTGTGCTCAAAGGTACAAGTGCTTTTTACTTGGCACCTCTGACATCCTACTAAAACCGATTTTAAATTAATTAGTATATAACCAAATGCTTAAATAATAAATTCACAGATCAAGTAATGCCAAATACTTATCAACAAAAGGAAAGCATAGCAACTTAGCTTGGTTATTAATGTGTGTGTGTGTGTGTGTGTGTGTGTGTGTGTGTGTGTGTGTGTGTGTATGTATATATATATATATATATATATATATATATATATATATATATATATATATATATGTGTGTGTGCCAAAAACTGAAAAACCCGAAATCCCAAAAGCGCGAAATTCAGAATCGCAACTTCCCACATACACACTCCACACACAAACAAGCACACATACACCTTCCTCCCTACATGATAAACCAACAGATGCGTGGGCCCTCCTTATAAGCAGGGGGGGGGCAAGCCACCCTGCCCCCACACCCCTGCTACTTATATATACTAACTCCGAGGTCGCACTAAAAACACAAACGCACAAAATACACCGCTACACATTCTACACTCCCCTTGCACAAACACACATCACATACATACAAATACCATCACTCTCAACACTTACACACTCACAGTCTTACCAACCTACCCTAACCCACACCTCAAAATTCCAAACACAGAAACACTAAAATCCCTAACCAAAACCCCTAGTAAAACATCACTTACCTGAATCTCCAGCTACATACACATACCACACCGCACATCATAAACACAGGGACTCCCATGTCACATACACAACTCCACAACTGTAGTCAACATTTCTACATTCGGCATTTCTGCATTTGGGATTCTGCACTTTCGTGCAAGTGCAGTTTTGACACTTCGGTTTCAAGCTGCTGAAGTTCGATATTTCAGTAGCTCGAGATTCTGAAGTGAAACTATATGTATATATATATATATATATATATATATATATATATATATATATGTGTGTGTGTGTGTGTGTGAATATATATATATATATATATATATATATATATATATATATATATATATGTATGGGTCTATGTTATTTTGTCGAAAGCTCATTATTTCAACAAACAAAAGTCTGACCCCATTTACACAAAAGTGCACTTAAATGAAAGTGCATTTTCGCAAATACCTGTTTACCAAACTGGTAATATAAAAAAAAAAAATGAAACACTGCAGCACCAAAGCATGCTACAGTGGAGATAAGGGAATATACCTCTTTCCCCACTGTAGTCCGATTTCGGAGTTAGTATATATAAAGTAGTGGGGGTGTGGGAGGTACAAAGGGGCTTGCCCCTCTGCAAAACTGCCTTTGCGGTATGCTAATTTTTAAATTTTACCGGTTCGTTGATGCGGTGTTCGTGAAAGTGCACTTATGTTTAGGTGCACTTTCGCGTACATGGGGTCAGACTTTTGTTTGTCAAAATAATGAGCTTTTGACAAACTAAAGTAGACCTACACAGGGGCAGCCGGTGCTATTGGACTGCGGGACTGCAGCCCCCTCAACTTCAAACTAAAAAAATAAAAAGAAATAAATAGAAAACAATATTTTAAAATTTCACGGACTTCGCACATGCGCACTAGTCCGGACTGCTGCTGAGACAGTCTGGAGCATGGAGCATGCGCAGATTGTCTCAGCAGCAGTCCTGATCGAGAAACATGGACAGGAGCGCTCCCACAAGTCTATGCAGTTTTAAACTGCATAGACTGCCTGGGAACTCACTGGGGAAACGCGTCGGGGTCGGACTGCGACGTCAGCAGTCAGGAGTTAATCAGGGGAAGGATCTTGGGTCTGGATTGGAGTTTGCTGCAGGGGAAGATCTTGTGATGGGCAAGGTCAGATTTGCGCGGGTTTTCAGCTGCATTCTCGTTGGTGGAAGATGCGTTTCATAGGATTTACTGGATGTATGGTGGCTTCACTGCAGGACCAGGTAAGTGGACAGGGATGTGGATGTACAAGGTGTGTGTGTGTGTGTGTGTGTGTGTGTGTGTGTGTGTGTGTGTGTGTGTGTGTGTGTGTGTGTGTCTGTGAAAATGCCCCAGGTGCAATATACTGGTGGTTAGACTCATGGTGGTATGGTAGGGAATACCTCAGGCTTGAACCCTGTACCTTGTATGCAGGTGTTAAAGACCTGAATTCCCTACCCACCACTATTTGTAAAAAAAATGCAGATTTTTGCCTCATATTTGATCTGATCTATTCCTCATAATATCTGTGGTTTGTAAATATTGCAATGCTTGATATTTGATGGTGCAGTGGTAGCATTGTTGCCTCACAGCTGCAGGTTTTTGGGTTTGATTCTTGGCTGGGGTGCCTTCTTTGTGGGGGGTCTGTATCTTCTCCCTGTGTTTATGTGAGTTTGCTTTTGTGTTCTCCCATGTTACAAAGACATGTCTGCATTATTTCTTCCTGGGCCTCTGCTGAGAATTGTTTTTTTTGTTCCAAGTCAGACTGTCCTGATTAACAAATGTTAACTAAAATTGACAGGCATTTGAATTTCAGACTTCAGGTTTCTGAATGTTTACTTCCTTACATATTTGATGGTGCAGTGGCAGTATTGTTGCCTCACAGCTATAGGTTTTCTGGTTTGATTCTTGGCTGGGGTGCCTTCTGTGTGGAGTCTGCATCTTATCCTTATGTTTGTGTGGATTTCCTCTGGTGTCCTGCCATTTTACAAAGACATGTGTCTACAGTATTTCTCCCTGGGCCTCTGCTGAAAATTGTTTTTGTTCCGTCAGAAGTAAAATCGACAGGCATTTGAATTTCAGACTTCATATTCTTCAAAAAATACACAGTAAAACAACTTTTTATTCTAGCAATAAATATATAGTAACACAACCTTTTATTATAGCAATTTTTTAAGTTTATAAGATGGCTATTTGAAATTTGTCCTTATTTTTGGGACTGTAATACCCTGTTAGTGGCTTTGTCCAGGTTTTTTGTGCTAAGGTTGACAGCTATGGCAAGAACTGAATTCACTGAAATTGTTTGAGGGCTGTATTCCATCATTACTGGGTTTGTCCAGGTGTTTTGTGCTAAGAGGTTGACAGCTATGGTGAGAACTGAATTCATTAAATGATAGCCATTTAAGTTTCAGTCTTCCCCTCTTTCACAAAGCAGCTGATTTGGCGTAGTGGTATGTTGCTCTTGACTGTTTTGCACAGGGACCTTGGCAGTAAAATGT
Source organism: Protopterus annectens (assembly GCF_019279795.1). NCBI lineage: Eukaryota > Metazoa > Chordata > Ceratodontiformes > Protopteridae > Protopterus > Protopterus annectens. Next base: position 1,875,412,204 of record NC_056741.1, on the reverse strand, counting down.
ACGGTGGTCAGCATTTTTCTTTCACAAAGCAGGTGATTTGGCATAGTGGTATGTTGCTCTGACTCTTTTGCACAGGGATCTTGGCAGTAAAATGTATGGTGGTAACACAGCATTTTATTCTAGCAGCTTTCCAAGATTATACAAGCAATGTTTAATGTGTCTCTGGTATTTGCCCTTTTGACCCACCCCAATAAATTTGGCTTTTTCCAGACTTCTTGTGCTGCGAAGTTGAGATGCAGTTGAATATTGAGTAGATAATATGGGTGGGGGTGGTTACAATACATAATCCACGGTGAGGGGTGTTCCCATTCACATTTGACTATTTCCTGTATGCATTCATACGAGGATTATTATTTTGGACATGAATTAACTACAGGTATGCAGTAGTACAGTAAACAAATGTGAAGGTTTGTTACTGTAAATATGTACGGACCTCTGTAATACACTGTTGTTTTCTGGCAAATCAGTAGCTAGTCATTAAAGACTGAAGTCAGAACATAATGACAGACAGTTGAGTTTCAGACTTCATATTCTTCAGGAAATTAATGCCAATGTACACACTGTTATTCTATCAACTTTCTAAGTTTCTAAGAGCAATCTTTACAAATTGTCCATACTTTTGGGCCTTTGTCCCACTTTTATTCACGGCTTTGTTCAGATATCTTGCTCTCAGAGGTTGACAGGTATACTTTTATTCATGGCTTTGTCCAGATATCTTGCTCTCAGAGGTTGACAGGTATGGTTGGTCACACCTACACACACATTAAGTGTCCCTCACACAGTAGATCAGGGTTATCCTGTTTACGTCAGTGCCTTCATCACCCTTATACCATTTGCCACTATGCGAATGTGTGCAATATATTTCCGCTTATTTGTGTCGGGACACGTGAGTCACGGGCAAGTGTTTGATCCTGGGTAGTAGGTTATGCATGACCACTTAGGGCTGGACAGTGTTGTGCACCTCTAATGCACATTCCAACTTCTGTCCAGATATCTACAGGACTGGACTTCGTGTCTTCCGTTCTAATGTTTACACAGGTTACGTATCCCATGAGGGATATCCAAAATTTGTACCGATCCACAACAAGAGGAATACCGAACATTGTTTTGGAGTTATGAAAATGTGCTGAGGTTGTTTGCAATCCTGCAACCGCCTAGGGTGACACTACCTACTACATATGCATAGTGGTCACTGTGTGTAGCTGTGTCTGCACCAAACCAGTAGGCCAAGTACGGCTAGATTTGGTGGACGTTCAGGTACGGGAGCGAGTTGTGTGATGTGGAGGGGATGCTGGGTAGTCCAATATGCATCCAGGTGTGTTGCATTTGTTATGGCCAGTTCCATCCAGGTGTGTTGCATTTGTTATGGCCAGTTCCATCAGGACCAATCTGTGGGTATGTACCGGTGACATATCTATGCATTTGTATCGCACATTTCAATATTCATCTGTTTGTGGGATTGTGTTCTAAATATGGCCTGTCTGCTTGCATTTCAGCTGTTTATACATGTGTTTGTGTTTCTTCCAGCTTCACCCGCTGCTTCCTCATACACCTCCAGTTCACCTATTTTGCATACGACACAGTATCGCCTTGGAGGATTGTACCATTACCCATCCACCCCACACACAAAGATTCCTCACACCCCATACATCACTGCTTTGGTTGTTGGCCCATGACATGGCCAGAGTAACACATTGGATACCCTACATGTGTCTGGTACCTGTATGGTTGTGTGGACTACCCTGCCATGTTTGCTTTCCACATGCTATACCTCACGCACATAGGTACACGCCCATACTTCACTTTCATTACATGTTTGGTATACCCGGGTACTACCCATTTGACTGTGACACATCCTGACAAGTTCGGCTTGTACCACTGACTTCCAGATTTTGGCAGCCTGTTGTACTCATTGGTAGGATGCCACCTTTTCCTATGTCCAGGATGGGATATATTCCGCACACATATCTGACTGTAGTGGACAACGCCTCCCCACAGTCAACGGTAGGGTTGCCACCATTTCAATTGGCCAAAGTGGGACATTTTTGGTACACACATCACATTTTACAGGCCGACACATACCCATGGTCAGTACACAGGATAGAACTTAGACTTCTTGCCTATATAAAAGCTTATTCTTGTAGCAGTTCAGTTGCTTATTCTGTTTCTTATAACATTTATGTAATTTAGATACAGAAAACCTGTTTAATGCAACTATTACATAATGTATAGGGAATAATTTTGTCCTATAATCTCAGGACATTTGCCATTGTTACAGGTTTTTGTCAGGACACAACTGCCCAAAGAGGGACTGTCGCTCGCAAAGTGGGACAGGTGGTAATCCTAGTCAACGGTACGGATAATACTGTTCCTTTCAGCCTACATGTGTCCTTATTGTTGTAGCTGTTTATATGCTCCTTCTGTTTTGTTTACATGCTTATTCTATTTCCTATCACATTTGGTATGTGAAATACAGACATACCTTTTGTATGTGACTATTACATGCCTTGTGGGATATAATTCGGACATACGGTCGCTAGATATCTACATTTCTCGTGTATTTTGTTATGGACACATCTGCCCAGCTGTGTACCCTCCCTCACATTATGGGTCAGCTGGTGACCCTCACCATTGGGCTGGGCGTACCTACTGGCGGATCACTAACATATGATGCATTTCACTTCCACTTGGTATGGCTATCTACACTGCGATGGACTACGGCCACACGGTCTTCCATGTCATTTGTTCGTGGGATAGGGACCCGTTATTCCCTACCATGCATTTGTGTTTGCTTCGTCACTTTGTGTTCACAGGTACTTTCTTGCATGCTTTGCATACGTTTCAGTATCCAGGGACACTGACGTGGTTACTATCTTGCAACTTGTTATATGCAAGCATTTTAGGTTGCACATCGACAGCTGCCATTTTCACGCCTCCGTGCGGCACTTCGACATGCCCTATGCACTCGCGCTCCTTTCCTGTGCATGTGACTGTGTCAGCAGAGTGCCTTCATTACTGTGCATTTGGCACTACTCCGCCATCTTCATGCCGCACGGTCGGCGTAAGCCTAACGCTGGCCTTGCGCCGAGCTTCATGAATCCCGGGGCTTATTTAATTCACTTGTCTCAGTGATTTTTTTGTACATCTAGTGAAAGACTGACTAACAAAAAGGCACTCCTAAAATTAATTTTTAAAAGAATTTCTGCAGGGGAGACGTATTCTCAATACAGGTGCCTAATTATTGCTTCAATCTATAAGGTTGTCACACCTCAGAGAAAAAAGCAGCAATTTAATAAAAATGTTTTTGTGACATAGAATTAATTCATTCACCTTCATTGGTATGGTGTTGATCTCATATAAAATCATAATTAAAAAGTAATTTCCATAATATTAAATATTTCTACTTTTGCTTACTTAATCAGTCATGTCTAGTTCAGATTAGCATATGATATATTTTTTTCACCCTGGTTGGTACTTATACAATATTCCAAACATTTTTTCTTTTGTAATATATAGTTGGGGATCTTATAAGATTGCCTTATAGTAGTGTGATTGCCTCTTTTGGCTCTATAATAATTCATCCACCAAACTGAATGGACTTTTATTGAATGATTACTAATTCTTTTCATGCTGATTAACAGTTTGCCTGAATGGGGCTACTCCATCATCACTTCCTGTTTTTATGTTTTTGAAACCCAAACGAAACTGGAAAATGAATGATTAGCATATGGTAATTCTATGATATTGCTGGGGAATACTGGAAGTATGAATTCTACTTGAATTACATAAATAATTCACAACGCATTTCAAATTGTGTTTTCATATGAATGCAAAGACACCAATAATCCCATGGAGGGGACAAAGCCCATTGCCTCCCTTACTTAATATAAGTCAACTCCAGTGTTACTTCTCCACAGGAAAGGAGGGATTTTCTTGCATTTGATGACTCAGTTTGAATGCATTTTCCTACTCAGCAACATTTCCATGCTTGGAGTTTAACAAGAGTTTATACTACCACACATGGTGATTCAAAGTGTATGAAGGTAATCTGAGTTGGTTTCAATCTGACGTGATAGTATATTGAATTATTTAGCCAGTATTTATTGGTCGGTTAGGATGACTCAAAACTGGACATTTTCTGAACTAGACCTTGACTTATGACAGCAAAATAACATCATAAACAGTCTTTGTACTTTCAGTGCCAAGTTAGTGAGTGTATTTTTTAGCTTGCAAAGTAAATTAAACACTCACAACAGGAGACACAAGACAAGACAACTTTACTTTATCCAGCTGAATTCAGTAGCATTATCTGATGCAGAGGTAGGTTACTATGACATTCATTAGTTTTTCTTGTATTGTGATAGGGGATTGGTGTGTGGCATAATGGTTAAGGTGTTTAATTTACAGACATAAAGTACATACTTTGATTCCCATCTTTTGTTACTGTGTGAATATAGTTTACACATTGATTGTGTAGTATTTACCTATAAACAAAGTCTGTTTTCTTTAGTTGGGGTTGGTATAATGGTTAAGGTGTCTACCTCACAGGCATAAGGTACTGGGTTTAATTCTCACCTTTAAAAGGGAAATTAGCAAGGCTTAAAATGGCCTACAAGGGCAGCTAGCGTAGTACATAACTATGAACCTATAAAAGTAAGGAATACTCTTACAACCCATAAATATAGAAGACAGGATATTATAAATTAGTTGAGATAATGATCGGTTGAGAAGTTTAAAAAAAAGTTACCCAGAGTAAGAAAAGGTGACTTTTTTCAAGTAAGTTATTTGAATGGACAGAGTGATGGTCTTCTTTGAAGTAGAAGAAGATAATGCTCTTTCCTCTAAGGAGATCCCAGTCCCAAGTATTAAGATAAGGTTCTTTTCTCTAAGGAAGTCCTAGTCCCAAGCATTAAGATAAGGCTCTCTCCTCTAAGGAGGTCCCAGTCCCAGGCATTAAGATATGGCTCTTTCCTCTAAGAAGGTCCCAGTGTAATGCAATGCAGTATGACTCTTTCCTTTACTGATAGTGTTGCAGTTCTTCTTAGCAGTGAGCCAGTCTTACATGACATGTTTTCAGAGCTCTTGAGGATTGTCTGTCTTGATCATTAAATTTACATTGAGAATTCTGGGTTGCTATAATGAGCATGTGATTCAGCATTTGCCTTACATTCTGGAGTGTATTGGTTCTTACTATGGCATTCTTCACTTGTTACTTTGAAGTATGTTCTTTCTTGATATGGCATTCTAGATTTGTCACCATCATACCTCTCAACGTAGCTCAAGAAATCTGGACAAAGCCAAAATAATGGGGGCAAAGGCACATGGATGGGAGCAGTTTTTAAATATAGCTCTTACACACTGTAAACATTGAGAGAATACATCAGCATGCATTTCCTAAAGGATATGAAATGTGAAACTCAAATGCCTGTCATTATTTAATGACATAAGTCCTCAGTGATTTACCAGAAAACCACAAGTTTTGAGAGGAACATACCAAAAATATGAGGCAAAACTATAAATAGTTGAAAGGTTGAGAAGTATGACTGTCATACCTTGTTCTTGTTATGGAATGGAGAATTTGTCCTACACTGTGGTACTTGTTACTTCAAGAAGGTCTGCTTATAATATTTTACTAATAGTCTTTGATTTGTCATCTGTTACAGGCTAGGAGAGGTGACAGGTTTTATAGCATTTTTCTAACATATCTGGGATAAATGGCTTCTTTCATTTCACAGCAAAGCAGCACCACATATCCGTCACTTTTCAAACTATTACACAGATTTTGCATGTTTACTTGCACAACGCTTTGGTACCAAATTCATTTATAGATATTTTGAGATTATCAAGATTAAACACACATATTGGAACCCAACTGATTTAAAAACTAGTGACATATCCATGAGTTTTTCTAATATCTTAATGATGCCTTCATGCATCTAATATTGCATTTTGATACCTAAAACCAAATCAAAATTCGCTTGGAGAACCAAATAAGGGTCAACGTAAATTGAGCACTCAGCCTGAACACGGACTCTCTCACCAATACTCCAATAGTAACAACTGGTATCACCAAATAAGTCCCAAAAACAGAGTCCGTGTTCAGGCTGAGTGCTCAATTTACGTTGTTTCTTAGTATTTGTGGAAGTTTTGTTTGCATCTGAACCAAATAAGGGTGCCAAGACCATGAGCTGTAAAGTTCCAAGTAGTTTATTTTTGTAGCAGCAAAGGAATAAAACTGGTAGCAGCAAGACAGATAAAATTAACGCTAAACACTGAAAATATGTTTTCGAGCTTTTTCGGCAGAAATCCAAACAGAAATAATGCTTCAAAAGCTTGTTTAAATACTGACAAGATTCAAAAGATAATGAATCAACAGTTTAACAATTATCCAATAATGACAATTGGTAATAGTTAACCCAACCAACTCAGTCTGCTCAAATAACCCTAACAAAATCGTATATATCTGTAAGCAGCCAACTGATTTGTGAGAGTATAAAAATTGACAATACGTAAAAGAAAATCATTAAATGAGTGAAATAAATTTCTCAAAAATGTTCAAATACATAAATTGACATTTTGTAGTGTTACGTGTTTAAAACTTGTTAAAAATACTGAAAACTAAATTAAAAATACAGAAGTGTTGTTTGCAACACCATCTACTACAGTTTAATAATTCTAAAGTTTTGCGGCTCTTAGTTTGAGCACTGGAGTAATAGATAAGAAATCGTTTAAACCTGGGTGTTTTGTGGCGTCCAAAATAATCTGCCAATACAGCTCCCTGTATTCTAGCTTGGCCTCCCACATACCACCCCTGACCTCCTTGGGAACCATTTCCAATACAAAAAAACTATAGGATGCTTGTTTACATGTTAAGGTGTGACGAAATAGTGCATTGTTGGCATTCTGCTTCCTCATTTCATAATAATGTTCATAGATTCTCATCTTTAATTTTCTCTTTGCTTGCGTGACTGCTAACCATGTAGAATCCAGGCTGTCAGCATGCTCATTGTGCAGAAAAGGCCAAAAATCAATAGAATTATTGAACTGCAAAAAACAGTAACCTTCTAGGGATGATCACTTCATGTAGGGATCTACACATTGTGTTTCCAATGGGTGTCATCAGTGAGTGATGACATCAGGGGTGTGTGTCAGCTTCCATTTTTTTTTCTCTTAACATGTTTGTGCATTGATGTGCTTAGCACACTGACAGGAAATATAGTAATAAAAGGCCTGTTATATAAATATTCCTGTAGCAGCACCTGTATGTGTTGATGGTCCTGGATTCAATTATAGGATGTACAAGCTTATCTTTCCATTTTATGTTTCATGTTTTTGCACTATCAGGCAAACCAAGATTAAATTAAATTATACATTTTTTTTATTCCTCCTTATTTATTTGATTATGCACATAGCATACTATCACTCCAGCAGATGTTTTAAATCATGCTAATTACAGCCTAAGCAGGTGAACTGTATCTTAATTAGCCAATCCCACACAGTAGACCTATTCAACAAATGTATAAAGTATCCATGTACACTACATTCGTATTTTCCCTTGATACTTCAGTACCATTGGAGTAGAGACTTGGAAACTTTAACTCAGGTAATGCTAGGGACTGCTGCAGCTATTTGACATCTGTATGTGCTAGATGCTGAAGTCAGTGCTGCTGATGCTGTTGACAATAGGCCTAGGCCGAGAAGAAGAGTATTCAGACCCAGGGTAACCTTCCAGGTGCTACTTGAGCTGGAGATTGAAGAGCACTACAGGGTGAACAGGAACACATTACAAGTACTCTGTGAGCTCTGCTGCCATCAACTCAGAGCCAGAGCCAACCGAGGGGAACCCATCCCAGTGGAAATTAAGGTATGTGTTGCCTATAGAATATTAGCTACAGGTACTTTTCTAAGACCAACTGGGGACGCGATGGGTGTATCACAGGCATCAACATCCAGGATACTCCACCAGTTCCTGGATAATATGCTCATGCATGCCAGTAAGCACATATATTTTCCCCCTTCTGCTGAGGAGAGGGCCAGCAATATGCAACAGTTCTGTCATGTAGCACATTACCCTAAAATACTAGGTGGCATAGATTGCACTCCTGTACACATCAAAGCACCACATGGTGGGCAGGGTGGAATCTACATTAACCAAAAGGGATACCACTCCATCAACTGCCAAGTCGTGTGCAATGCCCAGGGGGTTCTCTTGAATGTGTACTGGCAACCCTGGTAGTTATCATGACTCCCATATCTGGCACACATCACAGCTGTACCAGATGTTTGTTAGGGGGGACATCCTACATGGCCATTTACTAGGGAATGCTGGCTATGGCCTGGAACTGTGGATGATGACACCCATCAAAATGCAAATGCACCCATAGAGGAACACCATAACGAGGCACATACACAAACTAGAAACATTATAGAGTGCATGTTTGGGCTTCTGAAGTCATGGTTCTGGTGCCTACATACACACACACACACACACACACACATATATATATATATATATATATATATATATATATATATATATATATATAAATATATCCAGTACAGCCTTGCAGTATAATCCATGCAAATGTACACAGATATTTGCAGTATGAGCTATGCTCCACAGTCTGATCCTGCAGAAACAGAACAGCAGGATCAGCAAGAGGAAGGGGCACACATTGCCCCACAACAACTAAGTCACCCCATCCACAGTCTCAGGAGGATTTGGAGAAGGAACCCCCAGCTAATATCCCTGTAAGCAGATGTAGGAATGCTCAGTATGCCCTTGCTGGGCCTATGACACAACACATAGCACATTCACTGACCATTTAGGGACCTAGGGAGTAATGCCTTTCTCCTACTCACCTGCGTATATTAAAATTGATGCCAGACAACTCGCGCAACTTGTTCCTCTCCATGTATTGGCTGCGTACTGCTTACATCAGACAGAGTTACCCTGAACTAAAGTTGTTTTAACTGCTGCATTTGCAAGGTACATCCTGAGCCTGCAATGTATTCGTGAAGTGCATTATGACATATCCTTGTATCTACGAACTTGGTACAGTATGAGTGTAAATAGTGGTGGGTTTATACAGAAATTAAAGTTTCGCATGAGTACAGACACTTATTTTACTAATATGTGTCCATTTGCAATTAGCAGGCCTCTGGCATTAAACATTCGCACAGTCCTACCTCTGCTAAATACTGGTACATCATTCAAGAGAGAAGTTAGAAAGTGAGGCTACACATAGCAGTTTCTGACTTCAGACTTGTTTGCGTCCTAACTGTAAGTATTCTTAGTTCCCCCATTCCCAATACCGGAGTGTCCCCTTGTAACTGCCATAACAGTAACTCAGCTATGCTACCCTCAAACCCACAATACATGCATGTTTATGTCACAGTTAATATCCCTTCACAGTTTAAGGACAATTATGTAGAATTAATTACACATTGTATGTTTTAAGTAACTGAAGAATTAACAACAGACACACACACATATGTAAGACAGAGAGATGAATATTTGTAACCATAATTACGACAGGTTGTATAACTACTAACTGTTGTATGTCCAGATATAATACAGAGAAGTGTTTGTACAATATACAGTCCAGGGTTTGAGAGCAGTGTACATTTTTATGCAGGTAGTTGTGTGATGAATGACCCCAATTATGTACTGGCAAGCTGCTTCTGTGGCCAAAAGGACTAAGGCACCCATCCTGTTTGCTGAAACTGTATTGCTGTTGAGGGTTCTAATCTTGATGTAAGTAGAAATTTTGATAGTGTATTTCTAATAGGTAGTGCATTTTACAGACTTTGACTCTGTGTCCCATACTGGTAGCATCTTTTTCTTATTTTAATTCCACAGTTGTGTGTTGAGCCACATGTAGAAAACAGTTTTGATAAGGCTAAGCTAGTTTGCGTGAAGTGCAGCATTGCAGAAACAGGGAAAAAGCAGATAAGAATTTTCTGACTGCCAACAACTGCAACCAAATACATTCAGTTATTGCTGTTATTAATTTGGAAATCCCAGCCAGGAGTAGTGATAGGAGTGGGCTATTCTAGTAGGTATATATTACACAATAGGATGGCTCAGATGTTAGCAGTGTGCCTTGTGTTTGGACACTGCTTACCTATGCACAAACAGGCAAAAGAGGGAAATGATCATGCGTGTATATTTAACACAAGGAATGTTGCATATATATATATATATATATATATATATATATATATATATATAAGACTATATATGTGGAAACATTGCTAACTGAGGGCACAGTGTAACTTATATGTTCATATATTTAATATTTATCCCTTTGTTTCCCCACCACCAATGACACCAACAATAAGTAAAACTGTGGGATCTTCTTAATTTTACAACAGATATATCAAACACAAAATAAGGTGTAATATGGAATGATGTGTGCTCCCTCATGGACAGGGCCTTTTAGTGGTGGTTCCCAGGGTTGCACTGCCAAACTCAAACAGCCAAATATGTTCAGTAAGGGACTTGTGTTGTTACACAGCTAGGCTTCTACATGGTGTACTACTGTTAGGGTACTAGCCTCAGATGACACTAAGGAGTGATGTGCCTATGCAGGCCTACCAAGCTGGTGTTCCCCACATGGCTTGCTGATGTCAGCTATTATAAATTCACCTGCAGTCTCACATAAATCAGGCTTGTGCTGTGGCACTTGCATCAAGTACTAAGTACTGTAGTCTATGCACTTAGATAGATAGAGGTTCAGTTCTTACTGCAGTAGTGTGTGTGTCTGTGTGTGTCTGTGTGTTCATAAAGAAAAGTGGAAGTGTGTATCCCAAACTGACATCTCCAATGCCATGGTTTTGCAGTGTTTTGGTGCTTGCACACACATTCATTGCAAAAAAGCCTCCTTCTCTTGTCCCCCTCATGGCCTGCTGATGTCATTTACTATACGACCACCAGACATCCTGTTAAAATTCAACTTCTGCTGTGACATGTGCATTAAGTACAGTGTTCTGTAGTCTCTGTACTTAGACAGCAGGTTCTATTCTCACTGCATTCAAGTGTTTGTGTGTGTGTGTGTGTGTGTGTGTGTGTGTGTGTGTGTGTGTGTGTGTGTGTGTGTGTGTGTGTGTGTGTGTTCATAAAAGAGAGTGGAACTGTGTATCCCAAAATTACTTCTGTTCTGTAGACTCTGTACTTAGATAGGGGTTCTTTTCTCAATGCAGTCAACATGGTGGGGGGAAGGTGGTGTGTGTGCCTGAGCTGTTTCTGGACATTGCAGCTTATGGAGCAATGTTCTATGCACTTTCATCATACTATTTTATTTAGCCACTGGTATGATGCAAAAGCCCTGCAGTATGTGCAGTTGCTGCTGTTAGTTATGTAAGAAAAAATCTACATAATTTCCTTTGTGTTGCTATGATTACTTTAAAAAAAAGCTGTGCTGCTTTTGAGTCTGTTGCCTATTTAATATTATGAACAAATGAGTTGTCAGTTACTGCTTTTATTCTGTTGCAGTTGTGTTGCCCACACAATTCATTGGATTCACGCTGTATGGCTCCAGTTTTTTTCAGCTATTGATAAGTAAACATCGTGCTACATGATTTGTGAGAAAACACTCCTGTACCCTTGTGCTTGTAGTGTACAGTAGGACTATATACTGTTAGGTAATTGTTTCTGGTATAATTTTGAGCTTTAACACTGTTTTATTCTCTTAGCTGCTCTGCTGTTTGCTTGCAGAGAGCTTAACTCCATGCGGTTATAGATGCAGAAAAAACAATTAAATTATTTTCCCTTACACCCATCCTTTAATTATTCTCTATGCAGATACCATGATCACAACTCACATTACGAGCTGTCAGTGTCCCTCTCTTTCATCTGCTAGCCTAGTTGACTTGTCTTTATTGACTTAGGGAAGATAATACCTCAGGCCTGTACTACAGCATCAGTTAAGTATCATCATGTATCATTTTGAGCATAAGTTCTCCCTAGCTAACTATAGAAACAGCAGAGACGTCCAAAACACAAACATGGTACACCTGACAGTAAAACCAAAGCACACAGTGCGCACTAAAAAGGAACACCAGTGTCTCACGAAGGAAGTGCCTAAGGCAATAGTTATTTATTGCATGGGTTGTCCTTACAGTTTATTGTACAGTGAGACATACACCTGCCCCACTCTCCAGCTTAAACAAAGGGAAATGTAGGGTCAGCTGTGTGTCACGAGTACTCATCACATCACACATGCAATCAAATCTCTCAGCAATCCCACTGTTAATCCATCATAGTTGTTGATGGTATGCACAACTTCAAAGTATGTATGGCCCTATTTTGAACCAGTATTATAAGCCCACCTAAGATGAGACAACAATATCAAGAACAAAAAAAACATGATCTGAAATTGGTTGTGTCTTCTGTCACTCTAAGGGGATCCAGTTCTTGTCAGTGGGGGATGATATTGCGGATAGACCATGCTGTTTTGCAAGACATGGAATTCAACTGGCACCTCTAGGCTTTTGTTTGCTGGCTAAGGCACGTGCCTCATTCATAATGCTTTTATTAGGCAATGTCACAAAGCCAGAGGTTACTATGTGAAAATATATAACTCCAACAAAGTAAGGATAAACTGTAGGAATTAACATCAGAAACTGCACTCTCTGTCAGCATTTGTCAGAACGGAAGTGGCGGACATCTCTGCAGTCAGAGAAACCTGATTAAAGGCTGCAGTAAGTAACTCGGCCTTGCAAGGCTACGAGGCCTTCCACACATTCAGAATACAGTTTAAAGTTGTGTGAACCACAGGAGATGGATTATCTCTCCTCATTGAAGATAATTCCTCCTCTGCAGGGGTTAGTCAACATAACTGTGTGGAGTTAATGTAACTCAAATATACTGTGGCTAAGGAATCCCTTAATGTTACTGACAGTTCTATGCCCCTTTCCATGAACAAGAAAGGCCACACAGCCCATTTATAAGTACTTGTAACAATTAAAGTTGAACAAAACAAACTACTCAGGGATGACTACAATTGTAACTCTTGTAACACCAAAACAGCACACTGAAACAAATTAAGAACAGCCAAGCAATGCTGAGAGATGAATAAATAGATAGCCAAGAAAAACCTTGTTTACGCATTTCGTTCACATTTAATGAAAACTGAACTTCATCAGAAAAGGTTACCATGAAACAAACTGTGTATAAATACGTACAATTTAGATCACATGACCTCACAACTACCAATACACAAGGCACAACAATAAAGGTTAAATTAAATGACATAAATATACAATTAATTAATTAAAAAAATAGATGAATTAAGTGAAGTGTAAACCAAAGCTATTTCACTTCTACATAACAATATTAAAAATATATTTATATCCTATTTAACTGTAAGAAGCATTTGATGTTAATAACATCATTCAACCCAGGTGGCTGATCTGCATTCAGCATGATCTGCCATAATGCTTCCCTACATTCTAGATAAACTTTAAAATTCCCAGCTAATGAATGAGATTCCACTCTTTCCAACACCAAAAACCTAAACTTTTTGAAAACACTACATACTGAAGCATGTCTAGCAAGGGCATTAGATAAATCCTTCTTCCTAATGGCCAAATTATGTTCATAAATATGTTTATGTAGAGGTCTTGTAGTTTTGCCTACATAAAATTGTCCACAGGAATCACATACAGCCACATAAACTACAAATTGTGTGTTACAAGTATAATGTCCCTTACTATAAATAGTCTTTCTAAGATGTTTAAAGAAAATTGTACTATTACCTGAAATGTACCTACATTGCTTGCAACTATTGCAAGGAAAAGTACCATAACAACCAACCTCATTTTCCACATACCTAACTGTTTCAATGATAGTCTTAATACTAGTGTTTTTTTATATGCAAATAATGGCACTTTCCCAATGACTGAACATAATTCATTGTTACCAAGCACAACCTTCCAATTATTAGAAATAATACCCCTAATCCAAACCATTTCATTTGATATTGGAATAGGAAAAGCTAACCTGTAATTGTCAGTACTAGTTTTTGTTTTGTTATAATGAATTTATTCGATTAAGTAGATTGACAAGTAATGATAATGAGTTTTACAGAGAAATTGATAAACTTTCTTTGCTTTTTGTCAATAGAGGCTATGACAGTGTTTGGCTTAGGAAAATATCTAAAGAAGTACAATTGTTGAGATCTAATGTTGCATGTCCAATTTTGTGTATTTCTTATTCTAACTCTAATTGTAACTTCAGAAGTGAAATTCATTATAACAAAACAAAAATTAGTACTGATAATTACAGGTTAGCTTTTCCTATTCCAATATCAAATGAAATGGTTTGGATTAGGGGTATTATTTCTAATAATTGGAAGGTTGTGCTTGGTAACAATGAATTATGTTCAGTCATTGGGAAAGTGCCATTATTTACATATAAAAAAAACACTAGTATTAAAACTATCATTGAAGCAGTTAAGTATGTGGAAAATGAGGTTGGTTGTTATGGTACTTTTCCTTGCAATAGTTGCAAGCAATGTAGGTACATTTCAGGTAGAAGTACAATTTTCTTTAAACATCTTAGAAGGACTATTTATAGTAAGGGACATTATACTTGTAACACACAATTTGTAGTTTATGTGGCTGTATGTGATCCCTGTGGACAATTTTATGTAGGCAAAACTATAAGATCTCTACATAAACGTATTTATGAACATAATTTGGCCATTAGGAAGAAGGATTTATCTAATGCCCTTGCTAGACATGCTTCAGTATGTAGTGTTTTCAAAAAGTTTAGGTTTTTGGTGTTGGAAAGAGTGGAATTTCATTCATTAGCTGGGAATTTTAAAGTTTATCTGGAATGTAGGGAAGCATTGTGGCAGATCATGCTGAATGCAGATCAGCCACCTGGGTTGAATGATGTTATTAACATCAAATGCTTCTTACAGTTAAATAGGATATAAATATATTTTTAATATTGTTATGTAGAAGTGAAATAGCTTTGGTTTACACTTCACTTAATTCATCTATTTTTTAATTAATTAATTAATTATATATTTATGTCATTTAATTTAACCTTTATTGTTGTGCCTTGTGTATTGGTAGTTGTGAGGTCATGTGATCTAAATTGTACGTATTTATACACAGTTTGTTTCATGGTAACCTTTTCTGATGAAGTTCAGTTTTCATTAAATGTGAACTAAACGCGTAAAGAAGGTTTTTCTTGGCTATCTATTTATTCATCTCTCAGCACTACAATTGTAACTCCATTGATTGTGAAACATGTGAGACCAAACTCACTTGCACAATAATTTCTGGACTTATGATGACTCATATGCCATGGAACTAAGACTGCACTACCCACAAGTGTCTGTAACATTATATATCTAGTCTTCACAAATAGCAATGTCCAGTGCAACCCTTGATGTGTAGGGGCTGCATTGTGTCAATCCAACCATAAAGTATCTTGTTCACAATTTGCAATAGGTACTGAATTTACAAATGATAGGTCAGCTGAGCATACATTTTCCAATCTAAATTCACCATCCTAAGGGATAGTATAATCTTCCACACTCACATTTCCACAGAACACATTGACAAGTATAGTAAGGTATACCCTGATGGCCTGTATAAACATCTATGCAAATGTATAGACACAGAGGTAACTGATAGCATCAGAGAAAGATCCTTAAGAAAATCATAACCATGCTGATGGATGACTGACATTACTTGAGTATACACAAAGCAAACAAGTCTGGTGTCTACAAATACAAAAGTTTAAATCCCAAACTGAAAGACTAACATCCCAGCCTAAGCAAGACAATAAAACACCTTGTAAAATCATCACACAGCAGCTATGGGAAATATGTCAGAACCATATCCAAGGATAACCATTTCCTCTGCTACTTCTGCAACAACAAAGGTATAAATCAAATGTGTGCTGAATTAATTGTGGATGGTATTGCACACACTGAACCTGTGTAAAATGAAAACCATCTAGCACACATGCGTGGATAAAAATTATCCCCCCACCCACTCACAAGCTTACCACAACACATCTTCAAAATTACAGCCAACCTCCCTCTTCAAAGATCAAGTAATCACTGATCTCTCCAAGAATAGGAACACAGCCTCCATGGGACCAGATGGCATTCTGGCATGCATTCTTAATGTTCATAATCAGCAAATTCCTGCTCTGGGCACCTTATTCAGTCAAGTCTGAGTACTGCCTTTATCCAATAAAAGTACAAAAGCACCTTAAAGCCAAAGAATCCCAAGTAAAACGTAGAAGAAAAGCACAAAACTCCAGGTATTCACTACAACGTTTTAATGGTCAAGCAGAACACATAAAGCTTTTGAGTAGAACACTTTCTCAATGCATGAAATCAACAGCATAAATTACTTCAATTTTAAAAAACATTTCGACCAATCTGCTCACATAATCAATTAATTAAACTGAAAGTGCCCTGTCTCTTAAACATATAATGAATGAAATATACATATATAAATACAAATATATATAAAAATATAACTATAAAAATACAACAAAAAATAAACATTTAAAAGCTCAAATCATTTCATGTCTTTGTTTAAAACAGGTTTGATACTGACAGCAGAATTTAAGCCTGGAAGATGGTCTGCTCGAAAAAAAGTAATCCATTTACATTCACTTAGTTCAGTTTTATTCAAAAGGTCACCACCCTTAAAGTTCTGATTAATTACTTGTAAAATTCTAAATTTAAATTTATGTGTAGAGTTATTGCTGTATACATGTTTAGCCAGAGCATTACTTACAATATTTCTCTGTATATCTGATAAATGTGAACTAATTCTGTCCTTTAATTTTTGATTGGTGTTTCCTATATAAAAACTACTACATTGTGCACAATGTGTGTGTGTGTGTGTGTGTGTGTGTGTGTGTGTGTGTGTGTGTGTGTGTGTGTGTGTGTGTGTGTGTGTGTGTGTGCGTGTGCGTGTGCGTGTGTGCGTGTGTGTGTGTAGTGTTGCTAGCTCTCCGTTTTTTTGAAAAATTGTCCAGTTACAAATTTCATTCAAAACCGGACACGTGAAGTCCGGGTTTTGAATGAGCCAAAATTTTTGTTTGACTCGTGTTGAAAAAGTAAGGAAGAGTCTGTTGCTGCAGATGAAAGCGAGACATTGATCACGGACTAAGGTTAGCCAAGACATACCAGAGGGTAGCCTGCGGACCGGTGGTGGAGAACGGAGGGATCTTGCTTACTGTCCATGCATAGTTGTAAAAGCAAAAATAGGAGGGGCCTTTCGTAGTAAAACTACACTTCCCAGAATACCACGTCCACGCATCGTATTTCAAGACTTGATTCTGATTGTCATATTACTTAGTTTGTAGCAGAATGGCAGAAGTAGTACCAGAGGTAAGCACTGTTTCAGCGGATGTTTCTTATGTATTAGGCAGTAGTCAGTTAAAGCAAGAAATAATTTTGTAGTCTGTAAATATAATGCAGTGAATGTTATACATGTGCATATATATTTATTTGTAATAGCATAGTTTACTGACTGAGACTTGCTCATAGCAGGCTGAAAGTGTACGTTTGTACATGAGGTAAATGCAGTTAATACTTGTATAGTGTATAGATTCCGCGTATTGTGCTTGCTTCTCTATTTTGATTAAAAAGTGATTGCGTTTTCGTAGTTGGTTTTAATATGTTCACATTATAGAGAACTGTCTGAAGTTGTGTCTCTGTATGTGCGTGGGTATGAATTACAAAATCAAAACGGATGCATTATATAGGTAGTTAATATGTTATTCTGAGCATGTTGCTTCAAAAGATTGTTAGTTCATCGGGATGTTTCTACATGATGGAATCATGGAAATCGGGCTTATCCCGGAGTTTACAACCAAAAGTCTACATGGCAAACGTATTATTTAAATGTTATTAATGGCTATACATTTGCCATATATATTGATGGTGTGAATGTGTTTATCTAAGTACCGCTTCCAGAACAATCATGGCTTCATGAAGGTGGTCTAGAAATTGTTAACTTGGTTAGAAGAAAAGACATGCTTATTGGATAAGTGAGTTGCACGCTTGCTCATAACTCTTAATGTCACAGTAAAACTCGAAAGTTAAAACAAAGTTCAACAATCATGGTACATTTATTTAGTTGTACTATTTACTCAGATAACAGCTAGAATACAGGTGTTTGTATTATCTTGAATATTATGAAAAAAATAAAACATTTTTAAGTGTATTTTTAGTGATGCTTGGTTATCTCAATGTTAACTGCCATGCTACAAATCAGAAAATTTAATGAGGGAAAGAACAAACCTCTAAAGGCAAGGTAAGGACACCTGGGGAGGGCTTTACAATTTTGGTATACTTGAAAATGATTCTGTTTGCATTGTCTAAAAGCTTTTTATATAATTGCCTGATATCACTGTGCTTAGTTATCCCATATTGATTTATGCTTGCACATGATGCGGCAGCATATATTATCACACTTAGTTTTGTGCTAACAATATATCACTTTCTTACATTCCTGCATATACTATGGCAGCTCCATTCTGCCATAGATCATTCTCACACTTGGCCATAAAGTAAATTGCAACAGTCCTGTAGCATACTTTATGTTAACATCAACCGTTTTCCTCTGTACAATACTACAAATGTGTCCACACGTCCAGAGTTCACTATAAACTGAACAGAAGTCAAACAGCTTTCAAACGAATATCGCTAATTATAATAGTAACACTAACTCCATTGCTGTGGTATAAACTGAATACCTTGGACAGCTACCCAGGCACAATATTAATCGCCATATTCGGCAGTCATAATTATGTACTACAGTTTTGTTATAATAGCAGTATATACCTTCCTCAAACATACTCTTATGTTTCTTCCATTGTCATATGAGCCATTAGTGAGCACATGCATGTGCTCTCAAATGTCTACGCATATGTACAGCAGGTAATCTGGCATTGTGAAATACACCTTCATGGTGCATTATAACTAGTTTAAAGTCATATTGTGTGAGTAGAGCTCATATTTCATTTTGAACTAGTGATAAAAGTATACTCTCCTACTAACAATGTAGAAACTTAATATAGATCATTTCACTGCATAAATAAGTAAACCAGAAATGTATATGAAAATATTTTTACTGTGCTGGGGCACCCATCCACCGTTCATAGTAGCATCATCCAAACCCATTAGCTTTTAGAGTGGGAGCTTTTGTAGGCTTCGAAAGTCTTTGTAACCTATGGGTCGTTTCTTGTTGCTGTTTTCTAAGGTGGGCATACTTGTAATGGCACGGGGCCAGTGTATAAATCTATTTATTTATTTTTCCAGGAGCAGTTAAATTAGTGATTGCATATTAGCATAGTCAGAAAATGGGAGTGGGATATATTAGAGGTCCTGCTTGCTGTGTAGGGGAGATGCATCGCTGATGCATCATTGACACTGACTGCATAACAGATTGTGGATTTGTTGTGATCCAGTGCTGTGCGGCTTACAAAGATAAGCATAGTAAATTGGCTGAAAGCAGGCATTCAGAACAGAAAAAAAGTGAGCGTTGCCATCGGCTGATGTCACTGTGATGTCACAAAATGGGCGTTGCATGGATGGGAGAGGGGGTTTGAATGGGTGGGGTTATGGGTGATGCGAGGGGGTGTGACCTTAGTCCGGTTTTAGCTACAAAGAAAGCTGGCAACCCTGTGCGTGTGTGTGTGTGTGTGTGTGTGTGTGTGTGTGTGTGTGTGTGTGTGCGCAAGTAAAGAAGTAAAGCAGGCAAGATGAACAATGAAAATGTGTGTTTGGGTGTGTGTGTGTGTGTGTGTGTGTGTGTGTGTGTGTGTGTGTGTGTGTGTGTGTGTGTGTGTGTGTGTGTGTTTAGGTGCCCTAAATGTAACATTTCACAAAGTCAAACTCAGTGCTAGCTCTATATGCCTATATGTTGGACAGATGTGAGCTATGTATTGGTAGAGTTCACAGTTCATCATTCTTACCCCCGATCATGGCTTTCGCAGGAGTTGCACTGGCACCTCCATGCCCAAGGTCTTATGCAGGGCTACTAACTGCAGGTGACTCATGTGCTGGATATGCTCACTTCATGGGAATGCCCAGGACCATGACCCCATGGCCTGCCATCTCTGGGTGTGGACAGCATACTCCCTGATGGAACAGTGGAAGTACTGTCACTACCAGACCATGATTGGACATGGCCACATTGGCTCACAGCAGATGTAGTTACTGACCTACACCCACAAGGATGATGTTCCCCTCCTGCAGACACTCTGTCACAGACAATGTGCAGTCCATGGCAGATAGTTCATGCTGCCTCACAGACACACCTCATTCCAATGTGTTATTCATCTGATTAATGGAATTAGCAACGCAGTGGAGGCAGTCATGGATATCAGACTGTGTCACATGTAGAACCCTGAACATTTGTCTGGAGAGCATTTCTGAATGTGCCTGTACCTCCATGATAACTGTAAAAATACATTGCATTACACATGAAGAGACACTTGCACCAGGTGGAGGAGGGACCGCAGGCCTCCTTCAAGCACTCCTATCAAGCCTCCTGTGTGGCACCTTGCCAACACTTTGGCAATGGCCAGAGTCAACAGGCTCTGAAGCAGTGGTAGCTATACTTCCCTTGCCAATGTCCTTGCCCTCCACCTGTCCAATATCTGTGACATTGGACTCGGGATATATAGGTGTACTGGCTTTGTATGGGGAAAATAGGGGGGTCACTGAGTGTCAACCTCTGTGTCAGATGCAGCCTCTGTAATCCCTGGCTGTGCCTCACTTTGGTCACCATCATTATGAGAGTAGGATGAGACACTGACATCAGGTAGTATGGGAGAACAGAACCACTTCCATGATCACCTATGATAAAAGGAAGAAACACAGGAATACCTGCACTACTATGCTGCAATATATGGTAAACAATTTACACTGCTGTCACTATTACAGAGAGTCATACCTCTCAACCTCCTAGTGAAAGAAATCTGAACAAAATCCACAAATAATGGGTGGACAAAGAGCCAAAAATAGGAGCAATTTTGAAATATTTCTCTTACAAACCTTGAAAGTTGATAGAATAACACATTTTGCTTTAGCATGGCATTTTTGAAGGATATGTAGTCTGAAACACATATCTGTCATTATTCTATGTCTCCAGCCTTTAATGACTTGTCAATAATTTGCCAGAAAAGCACAATGATATGAAATACAGACCAGACGTATGAGTCCAAAATCTGGACATTCAGCAGCAATTGCTACAGTTGACAGGTGTGCGGACAGTACAGCAATATATACAGCAAGCCTGAGAAGGCACATTATCACATTATCAGATATCTTGTAATGTATCTACAGTACTGACATAAATGTATTATGTTTACCAACTGCAGGAGCCCTATGTCTCTGAATCCCTGACGGTCCTTAAAGGAGTAAAGGAAGAGGTAAAGGCAACAGCACCACATTTAACAATATAACAGGGCTAATACATTTTCTCATCTATTTCTGCAGTAACTGAAACGTTATCAAGAATGTGGATGAGAACTTTAAAATAAGCTGAAAACTGCAGCTGTCTTAAATTCCACCAACCAAAAAAACAACTTGAAGCACACATATACACTATTGACAGTATTTCACAGTGCCAGAGTATTTTAATGATGATCTAACAAAGCATATGTGGAAGCTCCTCTTGAGACATAGGAGTGGTGCCCATGTCCAGAACATACTGGGACATTGATTGCTGGGAGCTGTTCTGTGTGGCAATGTTTGTCAGGAATTCCTCTGTGGCAGTGAGAGGGGGTTATTAAGCAGGCCCACCACCAGTGATCTGGTGATCGCTTGCCATTGCAGCTCACACCTCCTTGCAGTTGTGATCATATCGGTGGCTGTGTGATACACCTGCTCATAAGTGCAACTGTGTCACCCAATATCATTTATGTTGTGGACTAATTCATCCCACAGGGCTGTATGCTGAGCCATATTGGTCCACCCTCTGGACAGCAGTACTGCATGATGTTGACGTAAGGCATCGATGATAAGGTCATTCTCTGCCTCAGTACATGGGGGCCTAAATCAAGCAGACATTTTGTGTCCTGAAAGACAAAAAAGACCAAAAAAAATGATAACACATATAGGCATCACATAAGTTCAAACAAAATGTTTACAGATAAATCAGTAAAGGAAGGCTGTCAGTATTCCACATTTGATAGACTAAAGATTCAACGGGGGTCAAAGACTAACAGGAGAGGATACAAAGCAAGGAGAGTAACAACAGAACCATATCCTTGCTTAGGCCATAACAGATACTCAGCTATATGCAGCCACCCAAAATGATAGTCCATTTTAGTTTGTGCCATAGCAGAAACTCATATTTGTACCCCCAAACAAAATAACAGGCAAAGGACCAATTGTACTAACAAAACTACTGTGAAATGCTACAAGTGCTATCAAAGGACCCTTCTGTGAAACACATGTACAAAGTTCCAAAATGATAGTCCATTTTAGTTTGTGCCATAGCAGAAACGCATATTTGTACCCCCAAACAAAATAACAGGCAAAGGACCAATTGTACTAACAAAACTACTGTGAAATGCTACAAGTGCTATCAAAGGACCCTTCTGTGAAACACATGTACAAAGTTATCACACAGCATTATAATTTCAGCCTACTCTACATCCTCTGTAACTCTGAAATGGCTTCAACAATAAGGCCGCACTATGATTATGGTTCCAAAAATGCATACAGATTCACTGCACATTACTCTTAACTACATTCCAGCATATGCATTTTGTAGGTTACAAAATAGATGCATAACCTGCTGGAGTACAATACTCCAGTGTAGAGATGTACTGTTCAAAATAAATGTGTCAACAAGTTAAACAATGCACTAACTCTCATCCACATCAGTTTGCCTAGCTGCACATTTGCCTTTTTATAATGGAGTACATTAGTAATGGATTGCATCTGTCTTAGTCTGTGCTTCAGAGATGCTAATTACTGCATAAGCAACTGAATCACAACCTTGTAGAGCTAGTCAACAATATATAAAGCATCCATGTGGGCTCCATGCTGCTTTTTTATGCAGATTGGGAAAAGAGTGGAGTGCAGACACAAAGTACTCATAGACATATTGTTTTTAGCTGCTGCTTTTTCAATACATTTGTCTGTGCTACAGGCTGAAGCCAATGCTTCTGCTGCTGCCAATAGCCATAGACAGAGAGGGTGAGGACTATGCAGGCCCAGGACACAGTACAGGAACTGTGCAACCTCTGGCAGCCTTGACTCAGAGCCACAGCCAGAGCCAAACAGAAGGAACCCATCACATTGGAAAATAAAGTATGTATTGAACTTAGAATCTTAGCCACAGGTACCTTTCACAGACTACCAGGGGACATGCTTGTTGTGTCATAGGCATCAGCATCAAGGATCACCTAAACATTCCTGCATGCTATGCTACAACATGGCAGAAAGGACATATACTTTACCATTAGTTCTGTGGGGAGGGTCAAAAGAATGCTACAGTTGTACCATGTATCACAGTACCCTGAGGTAATTTGTGCCATACATCACAGTCAAGTACACATGAAAACAACACCTTGGGAACTGGGTAGGGTCTGCATTAACCATAAGGTCTACCACTTGAACAACTGCCCAGTCATGTGTAATGGCATGAGAATCATCTGGAATATGTGTGCTGGCAACCATGGCAGTTAACACAACTCCCATGTATGCCACATCTCCAAACTGTACCAGATGTGTGCTAAGGGGTATATCTCCCATGCTTATTTAGGAGTGGATGCATGCTATGCACTGGAGTCATGGCTGATGAAACCCATCAGAAATGCATGAACACACAAACACACACACGCACACGCACACACACACACACACACACACACACACACACACACACACACACACACACACACACACACACACACACACACACACACACACACACACACACAAGGACACCTTAATGAGATGCAGGGTCCAACATGTAATGTCATAGAGCATGTTTTTGAGCTACTGCAGTCACAATGCCAGTGTCTACATACATCTTGACAAGGCCTCCATTACAATCCACTGACATGTCCCACAATGTTCATAATAAGTGCTGTGCTACCCAAGGTAATCTTGTGTAGCAACTGCAGCATGATCAGCAAAGGGAAGGGGAACAAATCCTCACGACAGTGCCAAGGTCACCACAGCCACAGGCTGATGATGAGTCAGAGGTGGAACTGGAAGCTGATGTGGTTGTAGGTGGACATAAGCATGCTCAGTATGTCCTTGTATTGGCTAGGAGACTAGCCATAGCACAATGACTCATCACCTAGGAGTCTAAAGCTATCCTCTGACTTCACCATACTTTTGTTGCTGCACTTACACAAACAGCTTTGGCTAATTTCTATCTCTTTCATTTCCCTGCTATAAACCCCACATTTGCATGCCGGGCAGCGCCGGTTAGCTAGGATATAACTATTCCTGGCTCCACAAAGTCTACTCTTCAATTTTTCCCTTGGAACTAGACAGACTTTCACCTTAAGCACTCAAACCATTCACTTCTCATCCAGGCACTTGCTCAAAACTCATAGCAAGCACTAATAAACCTTAGCACTAGACCCCCCTATACTATAGAGAAGGACAAGGCTCTCTATTCGACCTTACCAGCCAATCAGTGAAACAGTTCACTGCACCCATCCAGGCATGTCCAAAGAGCAGTTTCAGGTGTACTCTCCAGTCCAACTGGTGAATCTGGGCATTTTGAGGCAGTGTTACAATTGCCTCATGTACACAGGCAACCCTCTCCTCCTTCCACAAAACACTAATACATGCGAGAGATGCAATTATACAGCCAAACTGGAGCCTAAGCTCTCTCAACCCAAGACTGGATCAGGCAGTCAAGAGGAGAAGGGAATTACTTGCATCACACCACCAGTCTCACATAGAACTATAAAACTAGCACCAGCAAAAAACACACATAAATACATGAAAACATACTCTGAGGCTCTAAATAAAAATCTGCAAAAGGAACAGAGACCTCCAAAGCAGACATCCAAGCAACCTTAACCCCCAACACAAACCATGAAACACATACTTCACAAAACCAGTGTACCATGTAATCACAGCCCTTAAGGCAAAATAACATACCCAACACACTAGTAATAGGTGACACTATAGTTAGGCACACTGACGTCCCACTCATTAGACTGAACAAGGAGAAGGTTACTGTTAGCTGCCTGTCGGGTGCCAGGATCCGCCACATAACACAAGCACTCAGGTACACCAGAACAAGTACAAATATGACTCTGTCATTGTCCATGTTGGTGTGAATGACCTGAGCCGTTCCTCCATGGACTACATGAAAAAAGACATGGAGGTGCTCTCTGATCATGTAGCCCAGGCCGGTATGACCCTGAGTATCACCCTACCCTCACTAAGAATGATACCACAGTATAGAAAAAAAATTATCAATTTCAACAATTGGCTAAGCTTCTGGTGTCATTCAAAGGGGATCCAGTGTCTATCAGCCTGGGATGACATGCTCGACAAGCCACGCTGCTTCTCTATATATGGCTTGCACCTGTCACCCTTAGGCTTTTGAATACTGGGCAAGGCTCTTGCCACCCCCATAGTGCCTTTTTTAGGCAAAGCTCAAAAGACAAACCCACCGCCGTAAATAGCACAAGTAACAAAAAACTGAGGGTAATGCTACTCAATGCCAGAAGTCTAAACCTCAAAATGCACGCACTCGAGGCACTCCTCAGTATGGAGAAAATCGATATATGTGCAGTAACAGAAACCTGGTTTAAGGCTCCAGAGAGCACCCCAGCACTACCAGGCTACAACTCATACCATACATTTTGGCCTCAAAACCCGGACCAAAGTACAAAAGGCGGGGGAGTGTCCATATTCATCAAGGATACCCACACCTCCAGGTTAGTGGCACAGCACGATGCTTCAGAGATCATCCACGTGCAACTAACAATGGGCAAAACTGCTATTCAAATTATAGCTCGCTACAGATCACCCACCTTGTCCCAGGACCCTCACTCCGCATTCCTGGAAACACAGGGAAACATAAAGTTCCTACCAAACACCCTGATATTGGGTGATTTCAATTACCCAAACATTAACTGGGAGAACTACTCAAGTACAAACTCCCTTGCCCAACATTTCCTAGAATTTATAAACTCAAATGCCCTGGATCAACTGGTCAACACCCCCACCAGAGGTGACAACATATTGGACCTGGTCATCACCAACATGGGCGACCGGTGTTCCACACTGGAGATCAACCCCTTTCTGGTTAGATCTGACCATAAACTAATCACTCTGGATATCCACATTCCGCCACCACCCCCAGTCAAAGAAACCACCGTGCAAAACTTTTCAAAAGCAAACTTCACGTCACTTAAGACCAAGGTGGGAAGTTTCAAAGCCCCCATGGTAAAGGATAATGCTGTCCAAGCTGCAAAATCCTTTAATAATGCACTCTACAGGCACCTACAAGAATGCATGGATCATGGTATCCCAAACAAAACCAAGACTCACTCCTCCAAGAAAAGGAACCAGTCTGGTGGACCCCCGACATAACAAGCTATACAATCGAAGGAGGAAACTAGTACAGAAAAGAGTAAAATCCCAAGAATGGAAGACATCCCTGATCAGTATCAGCAAGAAACTACATTCCCTCATAAAATCATCCAAGGCTAGCTTCGAAAGAAAAATTGCCATGGACTCCAAAGATAACCACAAGGCATTCTTTAGCTATGTCAAGAATCTAAGTGGCAATTCTCAGATCTGCTCGGAGTTAGTGCAGAATGGCACAAAATACACTGAACTGACCAATTTAGCCAACATCCTGGCAGACAGATTCAGTGCAAACTTCACCCCCCTCTCACCCCCAAAAGGGCCCATAACTATACCAGAAGAATGTAATGCCCCTGAAATCACAGGCACTCAGGTTAAAACAGCACTCTCCAAAGCTAAAAACACAGCATCAATGGGACTGGACGGTGTGCCAGGCTGTGTCCAACACAAGCTCAAAGATGAACTAACCCCTCACCTAAATACACTGTTTAAACTCTCCACAGGCTACATGCCCACAGAGTGGTGCACAGCAACGGTTATTCTGCTCCACAAAGGTGGAGCCACAGCAGACCCCGGGAACTACTGCCCTATAAGCCTGACTAGCTTGGTCTGCAAAGCTATGGAGCACATCATCATGGATCTCATTAACAGAGACATTGGAAACCTCAAACACTGGACCCTACCCAGTTCGGCTTTGTTAAGGGCAGATCATGCCTCCTAAACCTAGTGGACTTCTTTGAGACAGTTACCAAGGCTATAGATGAGGGAAAGATGGTCCACACAGCCTACCTAGACCTCACAAAGGCCTTCAACACCATTCCCCACTCAGGTATTATAGACAAGCTCACCAGCCTGAACATAAACCCCTATGTCACAAGATGGGTTGCCAACTGGCTCACGGACAGAACCAACATAGTAAGAGTTGCAGGAGCTAGGACTGACTCTAAACTGGTTACAAGTGGCATTCCCCAGGGCTCAGTCCTAGGACCCCTCCTGTTCGGCGTATACTTCTCAGAGGTACAGGCAAGCACAGGAGGACTATGGCTGACCAAGTTCACAGATGACTGCAAACTAGGGGCTATAATTGACTCTCCGGCTGACACAGACATCCTCCAAATGGGTCTCACTGAGACAGATGAATGGTGTCAAAACCATGGCCTCAAACTAAATGCCAAAAAGTGCATAGTCATCCCCTTTGGAAAATCAAAGTACCCACAAACTACCACATAGGTGGTAGCCCCCTAAATATAGAAGATATAATAAGGGATCTGGGGACCCAAATAGATAGTAACCTCTCCTTTGATAATCACATTGCCAAAGTGGTTAGAAAATCCTTCTATGTGGCTCACCTAATCACAAAAGGGCTTGCATCCAGATCGAAGGAGGTCACTGGGCCCCTCTACGCATCACTCATTAGACACATCATAGAGTACAATGCCCCATTGGGATGTACCTTACAAGACACCTGCAACAACTGGAAAAACCACAGAAGTACCTCACCAAGAGGATCACTGGCCTCAAGTAGATGCCCTATGCAGCTTGACTGAAGAAACTCCAGCTGTACTTGGTTGCATACCACCTTATCAGAGGTGATCTCTGCCTGACATATAAGACCATGTCCAACCCAGAATTGATGGACATGCTCCACCTAAAGAAAACCATAGCCCCTCGAGCCACATGCTCCAGGGATCTAAACCTCACCACAACAATAAATAGGACATTCTAGAGGGATAGATTCCTGTCCCAGAGACTTCCCATGCTCTGGAACAAAATTCCAGTCTACATTAGGCAGAGCTCGCTAACCCTCTTCAAGAGAAACCTTGACGAGTGGATGAGAATCAGAAAGTTTACCCCAGGGATCACTTCAATGGGTCTGCTGGACAGAGGCACAGGGAACTAATCTAAGGGGGTGGCGAAAGCCAACACATTCCGGCTAGGCTTATAAATGCCTTTGGGCAGATAGCCTAGTACCTACCTATGAACCTATGCTGAGCTGGTTTGTACACAAAGCACAGTGCTTGCTCCCCATTTCACCACCTTCCTGCCTCCCCCATTTCTTTTCTTTAAAGAAACATTGTGCGATTCTGCACATTGTGCCTCAGTGTGCAGCAATGTTGAGCGTCAGTAAAACATTTAAATCTACTTATAGACACTTCTGAAAGTTCAACGTAAATCCTGTATTCAAACACAGTACCATTAACGTCCAACAACAATTCCTTAACATCTGCTATCACAGATTCAGTTATCTGACGTGTGTATTTCATACAAATGTATTACCTGAGAATATGCTAAAAGAGCTGACTATATTTGTATGGCTATACTAAGAGTATAATGAATTAAAGAAAAGCAATCTTGAGTCACAGTAGAAACAATCAAACCAAGAAAAAAAGCACAGTGTTGCGGGTCCACAGATGGTTTTAATATAAAATTGTTGTCCACAAACGTAGTTAAAATCCACAATTGTTAAGCGCTTTCATCAAATAATTTGACTTCCTCAGAACAAAGTAACAAGTGAAATTTCAAACTTAAATACATAATTCTAATTGATCATTAATTCAAAATACCCAATCATGTCAATGAAAATTCCCTCCTGCCTTTTGTTTTTGTTTAAACTTAGTTTTTTATTGTTGTGAACTACTACTTTTTTATATAAAAAAAGGAACAGATGCTATTTCATTGAGTAATTATATATTCATGAGGAGGGAATTTTCATTGACATGATTGAGTATTTTGAATTAATGATCAATTAGAATTATGTATTTAAGTTTGAAATTTTACTTGTTACTTTGTTCTGAGGAAGTCAAATTATTTGATGAAAGCACTTAACAATTGTGGATTTTAACTACGTTTGTGGACAACAATTTTATATTAAAACCATCTGTGGACCCGCAACACTATGCTTTTTTTCTTGCTTTGTTTGTTTTCAGAGCACTGTGAACACTATTTTTGGACACAGTAGAAACAATAATGGAGTCCCA
Organism: Protopterus annectens; assembly: GCF_019279795.1. Classification (NCBI taxonomy): domain Eukaryota; kingdom Metazoa; phylum Chordata; order Ceratodontiformes; family Protopteridae; genus Protopterus; species Protopterus annectens. The sequence goes on along the minus strand of NC_056741.1, from coordinate 1,875,382,650 downwards.
CCAGGAGAGGGTTGTTCAATAGTCTGTCTCAAAGGCATGTGTCATCATAGCCATCTTGGATCAAATTGATACACCACTATATCAGTAAACAAATTACTGCTTTTCCCTTTGAATATAATGGTACCCATAGCAGTTAACTGCATACTTTATTAAAAATGTTAAAACTGTGGCTTTGAGATATTGATAAAACATATTGTTTTCAGATAAAGCAAACTCGTATGTTAGTTTCAAACAGTAATGAAGTCCTGTGTGGAGGAGGTCCCTCACTGGTGTCTCTTATATATGTTTGCCCTTGTCACCTTATTGGCTAGATCAAATATGCTATAATTCTTTATATAGCTAGCCCTGATGAGCCCTAAAGGAACAAATTCTAAGGCTTTGTGATTGAAGCTCCAGAGGCACCGACACACACACACACACACACACACACACACACACACACACACACACACACACATACTCATATATCGGCATATATTTTTTTGCATTTACATACCATGGTGATAGCGTACTGTGACATACGCAGTGTGGTGATAATTGCTAATTAATGCCTTTCTGTCTGCTCTCCCAGAAAGTTATCATACAGCCTACACAAAAAAATAAGCCATAACACCAACTACAATACAGAAACATAACATGGCTACACAATTCACATCAACTCATGCAGTACAACAGCAACCTAAAAATCACTAAGCATATAAAAAGTGATTCACCACTATCTGCATCTACCACTTAGGTAAAACATAGCAACCATAACCACATTAACAGCCCCCTGAACATCCCCCACATTAACATACTCTTAAACATCCCCAAAACTGAACTACCTCCTACACCCCACAGTAACAGCAAAGCACTGCAAAGTGCACTGTAAGTACAAAATGAAGTGGACATAAATCACAAGCTACACTCATTCATAAATGAAAATAAAATAATTATCCTTACCTCAGGCACACTAAGCCCACGAAACAACCAATGGAAAAAAAAGAGCAGAAATTAATCCCATCTCTAAGCAAAAATGTCTTTTCCATCAGCCCATACTAAATAAAAGAGTAAACAGGACACACAGCCAAACCTTTTTTAGGCAAAGCTCAAAAGACAAACCCACCGCCGTAAATAGCACAAGTAACAAAAAACTGAGGGTAATGCTACTCAATGCCAGAAGTCTAAACCTCAAAATGCACGCACTCGAGGCACTCCTCAGTATGGAGAAAATCGATATATGTGCAGTAACAGAAACCTGGTTTAAGGCTCCAGAGAGCACCCCAGCACTACCAGGCTACAACTCATACCATACATTTTGGCCTCAAAACCCGGACCAAAATACAAAAGGCGGGGGAGTGTCCATATTCATCAAGGATACCCACACCTCCAGGTTAGTGGCACAGCACAATGCTTCAGAGATCATCCACGTGCAACTAACAATGGGCAAAACTGCTATTCAAATTATAGCTCACTACAGATCACCCACCTTGTCCCAGGACCCTCACTCCGCATTCCTGGAAACACAGGGAAACATAAAGGTCCTACCAAGCACCCTGATATTGGGTGATTTCAATTACCCAAACATTAACTGGGAGAACTACTCAAGTACAAACTCCCTTGCCCAACATTTCCTAGAATTTATAAACTCAAATGCTCTGGATCAACTGGTCAACACCCCCACCAGAGGTGACAACATATTGGACCTGGTCATCACCAACATGGGCGACCGGTGTTCCACACTGGAGATCAACCCCTTTCTCGTTAGATCTGACCATAAACTAATCACTATGGATATCCACATTCCGCCACCACCCCCAGTCAAAGAAACCACCGTGCAAAACTTTTCAAAAGCAAACTTCACGTCACTTAAGACCAAGCTGGGAAGTTTCAAAGCCCCCATGGTAAAGGATAATGCTGTCCAAGCTGCAAAATCCTTTACTAATGCACTCTACAGGCACCTACAACAATGCATGGATCATGGTATCCCAAACAAAACCAAGACTCACTCCTCCAAGAAAAGGAAACCAGTCTGGTGGACCCCCGACATAACAAGCTATACAATCGAAGGAGGAAACTAGTACAGAAAAGAGTAAAATCCCAAGAATGGAAGACATCCCTGATCAGTATCAGCAAGAAACTACATTCCCTCATAAAATCATCCAAGGCTAGCTTCGAAAGAAAAATTGCCATGGACTCCAAAGATAACCACAAGGCATTCTTTAGCTATGTCAAGAATCTAAGTGGCAATTCTCAGATCTGCTCGGAGTTAGTGCAGAATGGCACAAAATACACTGAACTGACCAATTTAGCCAACATCCTGGCAGACAGGTTCAGTGCAAACTTCACCCCCCTCTCACCCCCAAAAGGGCCCATAACTATACCAGAAGAATGTAATGCCCCTGAAATCACAGGCACTCAGGTTAAAACAGCACTCTCCAAAGCTAAAAACACAGCATCAATGGGACCGAACGGTGTTCCAGGCTGTGTCCTACACAAGCTCAAAGATGAACTAACCCCTCACCTAAACACACTGTTTAAACTCAGCCTCTCCACAGGCTACATGCCCACAGAGTGGTGCACAGCAATGGTTATTCTGCTCCACAAAGGTGGAGCCACAGCAGACCCCAGGAACTATTGCCCTATAAGCCTGACTAGCTTGGTCGGCAAAGCTATGGAGCACATCATCATGGATCTCATTAACAGAGACATTGGAAACCTCAAACACTGGACCCTACCCAGTTCGGCTTTAAGGGCAGATCATGCCTCCTAAACCTAGTGGACTTCTTTGAGACAGTTACCAAGGCTATAGATGAGGGAAAGATGGTCCACACAGCCTACCTAGACCTCACAAAGGCCTTCAACACCATTCCCCACTCAGGTATTATAGACAAGCTCACCAGCCTGAACATAAACCCCTATGTCACAAGATGGGTTGCCAACTGGCTCACGGACAGAACCAACATAGTAAGAGTTGCAGGAGCTAGGACTGACTCTAAACTGGTTACAAGTGGCATTCCTCAGGGCTCAGTCCTAGGACCCCTCCTGTTCGGCGTATACTTCTCAGAGGTACAGGCAAGCACAGGAGGACTATGGCTGACCAAGTTCACAGATGTCTGCAAACTAGGGTCTATAATTGACTGTCCGGCTGACACAGACATCCTCCAAATGGGTCTCACTGAGACAGATGAATGGTGTCAAAACCATGGCCTCAAACTAAATGCCAAAAAGTGCATAGTCATCCCCTTTGAAAAATCAAAGTACCACAAACTACCACATAGGTGGTAGCCCCCTAAATATAGAAGATATAATAAGGGATCTGGGGACCCAAATAGATAGTAACCTCTCCTTTGATAATCACATTGCCAAAGTGGTTAGAAAATCCTTCTATGTGGCTCACCTAATCACAAAAGGGTTTGCATCCAGATCGAAGGAGGTCACTGGGCCCCTCTACGCATCACTCATTAGACACATCATAGAGTACAATGCCCCATTGGGATGTACCTTACAAGACACCTGCAACAACTGGAAAAACCACAGAAGTACCTCACCAAGAGGATCACTGGCCTCAAGTAGATGCCCTGTGCAGCTTGACTGAAGAAACTCCAGCTGTACTTGGTTGCATACCACCTTATCAGAGGTGATCTCTGCCTGACATATAAGACCATGTCCAACCCAGAATTGATGGACATGCTCCACCTAAAGAAAACCATATCCCCTCGAGCCACATGCTCCAGGGATCTAAACCTCACCACAACAATAAATAGGACATTCTAGAGGGATAGATTCCTGTCCCAGAGACTTCCCATGCTCTGGAACAAAATTCCAGTCTGCATTAGGCAGAGCTCCTCGCTAACCCTCTTCAAGAGAAACCTTGACGAGTGGATGAGAATCAGAAAGTTTACCCCAGGGATCACTTCAATGGGTCTGCTGGACAGAGGCACAGGGAACTAATCTAAGGGGGTGGCGAAAGCCAACACATTCTGGCTAGGCTTATAAATGCCTTTGGGCAGATAGCCTAGTACCTACCTATGAACCTATGCTGAGCTGGTTTGTACACAAAGCACAGTGATTGCTCCCCATTTCACCACCTTCCTGCCTCCCCCATTTCTTTTCTTTAAAGAAACATTGTGCGATTCTGCACATTGTGCCTCAATGTGCAGCAATGTTGAGCGTCAGTAAAACATTTAAATCTACTTATAGACACTTCTGAAAGTTCAACGTAAATCCTGTATTCAAACACAGTACCATTAACGTCCAACAACAATTCCTTAACATCTGCTATCACAGATTCAGTTATCTGACGTGTGTATTTCATACAAATGTATTACCTGAGAATATGCTAAAAGAGCTGATTATATTTGTATGGCTATACTAAGAGTATAATGAATTAAAGAAAAGCAATCTTGAGTCACAGTAGAAACAATCAAACCAAGAAAAAAAGCACAGTGTTGCGGGTCCACAGATGGTTTTAATATAAAATTGTTGTCCACAAACGTAGTTAAAATCCACAATTGTTAAGCGCTTTCATCAAATAATTTGACTTCCTCAGAACAAAGTAACAAGTGAAATTTCAAACTTAAATACATAATTCTAATTGATCATTAATTCAAAATACCCAATCATGTCAATGAAAATTCCCTCCTGCCTTTTGTTTTTGTTTAAACTAAGTTTTTTATTGTTGTGAACTACTACTTTTTTATATAAAAAAAGGAACAGATGCTATTTCATTGAGTAATTATATATTCATGAGGAGGGAATTTTCATTGACATGATTGAGTATTTTGAATTAATGATCAATTTGAATTATGTATTTAAGTTTGAAATTTTACTTGTTACTTTGTTCTGAGGAAGTCAAATTATTTGATGAAAGCACTTAACAATTGTGGATTTTAACTACGTTTGTGGACAACAATTTTATATTAAAACCATCTGTGGACCCGCAACACTATGCTTTTTTTCTTGCTTTGTTTGTTTTCAGAGCACTGTGAACACTATTTTTTGGACACAGTAGAAACAATAATGGAGTCCCACCAGGAGAGGGTTGTTCAATAGTCTGTCTCAAAGGCATGTGTCATCATAGCCATCTTGGATCAAATTGATACACCACTATATCAGTAAACAAATTACTGCTTTTCCCTTTGAATATAATGGTACCCATAGCAGTTAACTGCATACTTTATTAAAAATGTTAAAACTGTGGCTATGAGATATTGATAAAACATATTGTTTTCAGATAAAGCAAACTCGTATGTTAGTTTCAAACAGTAATGAAGTCCTGTGTGGAGGAGGTCCCTCACTGGTGTCTCTTATATATGTTTGCCCTTGTCACCTTATTGGCTAGATCAAATATGCTATAATTCTTTATATAGCTAGCCCTGATGAGCCCTAAAGGAACAAATTCTAAGGCTTTGTGATTGAAGCTCCAGAGGCACCGACACACACACACACACACACACACACACACACACACACACACACACACACACACACACACACACACACACACACACACACACTCATATATCGGCATATATTTTTTTGCATTTACATACCATGGTGATAGCGTACTGTGACATACGCAGTGTGGTGATAATTGCTAATTAATGCCTTTCTGTCTGCTCTCCCAGAAAGTTATCATACAGCCTACACAAAAAAATAAGCCATAACACCAACTACAATACAGAAACATAACATGGCTACAAAATTCACATCAACTCATGCAGTACAACAGCAACCTAAAAATCACTAAGCATATAAAAAGTGATTCACCACTATCTGCATCTACCACTTAGGTAAAACATAGCAACCATAACCACATTAACATCCCCCTGAACATCCCCCACATTAACATACTCTTAAACATCCCCAAAACTGAACTACCTCCTACACCCCACAGTAACAGCAAAGCACTGCAAAGTGCACTGTAAGTACAAAATGAAGTGGACATAAATCACAAGCTACACTCATTCATAAATGAAAATAAAATAATTATCCTTACCTCAGGCACACTAAGCCCACGAAACAACCAATGGAAAAAAAAAGAGCAGAAATTAATCCCATCTCTAAGCAAAAATGTCTTTTCCATCAGCCCATACTAAATAAAGGAGTAAACAGGACACACAGCCAAACCTTTTTTAGGCAAAGCTCAAAAGACAAACCCACCGCCGTAAATAGCACAAGTAACAAAAAACTGAGGGTAATGCTACTCAATGCCAGAAGTCTAAACCTCAAAATGCACGCACTCGAGGCACTCCTCAGTATGGAGAAAATCGATATATGTGCAGTAACAGAAACCTGGTTTAAGGCTCCAGAGAGCACCCCAGCACTACCAGGCTACAACTAATACCATACATTTTGGCCTCAAAACCCGGACCAAAATACAAAAGGCGGGGGAGTGTCCATATTCATCAAGGATACCCACACCTCCAGGTTAGTGGCACAGCACGATGCTTCAGAGATCATCCACGTGCAACTAACAATGGGCAAAACTGCTATTCAAATTATAGCTCACTACAGATCACCCACCTTGTCCCAGGACCCTCACTCACCATTCCTGGAAACACAGGGAAACATAAAGGTCCTACCAAACACCCTGATATTGGGTGATTTCAATTACCCAAACATTAACTGGGAGAACTACTCAAGTACAAACTCCCTTGCCCAACATTTCCTAGAATTTATAAACTCAAATGCTCTGGATCAACTGGTCAACACCCCCACCAGAGGTGACAACATATTGGACCTGGTCATCACCAACATGGGCGACCGGTGTTCCACACTGGAGATCAACCCCTTTCTGGTTAGATCTGACCATAAACTAATCACTCTGGATATCCACATTCCGCCACCACCCCCAGTCAAAGAAACCACCGTGCAAAACTTTTCAAAAGCAAACTTCACGTCACTTAAGACCAAGGTGGGAAGTTTCAAAGCCCCCATGGTAAAGGATAATGCTGTCCAAGCTGCAAAATCCTTTACTAATGCACTCTACAGGCACCTACAAGAATGCATGGATCATGGTATCCCAAACAAAACCAAGACTCACTCCTCCAAGAAAAGGAAACCAGTCTGGTGTACCCCCGACATAACAAGCTATACAATCGAAGGAGGAAACTAGTACAGAAAAGAGTAAAATCCCAAGAATGGAAGACATCCCTGATCAGTATCAGCAAGAAACTACATTCCCTCATAAAATCATCCAAGGCTAGCTTCGAAAGAAAAATTGCCATGGACTCCAAAGATAACCACAAGGCATTCTTTAGCTATGTCAAGAATCTAAGTGGCAATTCTCAGATCTGCTCGGAGTTAGTGCAGAATGGCACAAAATACACTGAACTGACCAATTTAGCCAACATCCTGGCAGACAGGTTCAGTGCAAACTTCACCCCCCTCTCACCCCCAAAAGGACCCATAACTATACCAGAAGAATGTAATGCCCCTGAAATCACAGGCACTCAGGTTAAAACAGCACTCTCCAAAGCTAAAAACACACCATCAATGGGACCGAACGGTGTTCCAGGCTGTGTCCTACACAAGCTCAAAGATGAACTAACCCCTCACCTAAACACACTGTTTAAACTCAGCCTCTCCACAGGCTACATGCCCACAGAGTGGTGCACAACAACGGTTATTCTGCTCCACAAAGGTGGAGCCACAGCAGACCCCAGGAACTATTGCCCTATAAGCCTGACTAGCTTGGTCTGCAAAGCTATGGAGCACATCATCATGGATCTCATTAACAGAGACATTGGAAACCTCAAACACTGGACCCTACCCAGTTCGGCTTTAAGGGCAGATCATGCCTCCTAAACCTAGTGGACTTCTTTGAGACAGTTACCAAGGCTATAGTTGAGGGAAAGATGGTCCACACAGCCTACCTAGACCTCACAAAGGCCTTCAACACCATTCCCCACTCAGGTATTATAGACAAGCTCACCAGCCTGAACATAAACCCCTATGTCACAAGATGGGTTGCCAACTGGCTCACGGACAGAACCAACATAGTAAGAGTTGCAGGAGCTAGGACTGACTCTAAACTGGTTACAAGTGGCATTCCTCAGGGCTCAGTCCTAGGACCCCTCCTGTTCGGCGTATACTTCTCAGAGGTACAGGCAAGCACAGGAGGACTATGGCTGACCAAGTTCACAGATGTCTGCAAACTAGGGTCTATAATTGACTGTCCGGCTGACACAGACATCCTCCAAATGGGTCTCACTGAGACAGATGAATGGTGTCAAAACCATGGCCTCAAACTAAATGCCAAAAAGTGCATAGTCATCCCCTTTGAAAAATCAAAGTACCCACAAACTACCACATAGGTGGTAGCCCCCTAAATATAGAAGATATAATAAGGGATCTGGGGACCCAAATAGATAGTAACCTCTCCTTTGATAATCACATTGCCAAAGTGGTTAGAAAATCCTTCTATGTGGCTCACCTAATCACAAAAGGGTTTGCATCCAGATCGAAGGAGGTCACTGGGCCCCTCTACGCATCACTCATTAGACACATCATAGAGTACAATGCCCCATTGGGATGTACCTTACAAGACACCTGCAACAACTGGAAAAAACACAGAAGTACCTCACCAAGAGGATCACTGGCCTCAAGTAGATGCCCCATGCAGCTTGACTGAAGAAACTCCAGCTGTACTTGGTTGCATACCACCTTATCAGAGGTGATCTCTGCCTGACATATAAGACCATGTCCAACCCAGAATTGATGGACATGCTCCACCTAAAGAAAACCATATCCCCTCGAGCCACATGCTCCAGGGATCTAAACCTCACCACAACAATAAATAGAACATTCTAGAGGGATAGATTCCTGTCCCAGAGACTTCCCATGCTCTGGAACAAAATTCCAGTCTGCATTAGGCAGAGCTCCTCGCTAACCCTCTTCAAGAGAAACCTTGACGAGTGGATGAGAATCAGAAAGTTTACCCCAGGGATCACTTCAATGGGTCTTCTGGACAGAGGCACAGGGAACTAATCTAAGGGGGTGGCGAAAGCCAACACATTCCGGCTAGGCTTATAAATGCCTTTGGGCAGATAGCCTAGTACCTACCTATGAACCTATGCTGAGCTGGTTTGTACACACAGCACAGTGCTTGCTCCCCATTTCACCACCTTCCTGCCTCCCCCATTTCTTTTCTTTAAAGAAACATTGTGCGATTCTGCACATTGTGCCTCAGTGTGCAGCAATGTTGAGCGTCAGTAAAACATTTAAATCTACTTATAGACACTTCTGAAAGTTCAACGTAAATCCTATATTCGAACACAGTACCATTAACGTCCAACAACAATTCCTTAACATCTGCTATCACAGATTCAGTTATCTGACGTGTGTATTTCATACAAATGTATTACCTGAGAATATGCTAAAAGAGCTGACTATATTTGTATGGCTATACTAAGAGTATAATGAATTAAAGAAAAGCAATCTTGAGTCACAGTAGAAACAATCAAACCAAGAAAAAAAGCACAGTGTTGTGGGTCCACAGATGGTTTTAATATAAAATTGTTGTCCACAAACGTAGTTAAAATTCACAATTGTTAAGCGCTTTCATCAAATAATTTTTTTATTGTTGTGAACTACTACTTTTTTATATAAAAAAAGGAACAGATGCTATTTCATTGAGTAATTATATATTCATGAGGAGGGAATTTTCATTGACATGATTGGGTATTTTGAATTAATGATCAATTAGAATTATGTATTTAAGTTTGAAATTTTACTTGTTACTTTGTTCTGAGGAAGTCAAATTATTTGATGAAAGCACTTAACAATTGTGGATTTTAACTACGTTTGTGGACAACAATTTTATATTAAAACCATCTGTGGACCCGCAACACTGTGCTTTTTTTCTTGCTTTGTTTGTTTTCAGAGCACTGTGAACACTATTTTTTGGACACAGTAGAAACAATAATGGAGTCCCACCAGGAGAGGGTTGTTCAATAGTCTGTCTCAAAGGCATGTGTCATCATAGCCATCTTGGATCAAATTGATACACCACTATATCAGTAAACAAATTACTGCTTTTCCCTTTGAATATAATGGTACCCATAGCAGTTAACTGCATACTTTATTAAAAATGTTAAAACTGTGGCTATGAGATATTGATAAAACATATTGTTTTCAGATAAAGCAAACTCGTATGTTAGTTTCAAACAGTAATGAAGTCCTGTGTGGAGGAGGTCCCTCACTGGTGTCTCTTATATATGTTTGCCCTTGTCACCTTATTGGCTAGATCAAATATGCTATAATTCTTTATATAGCTAGCCCTGATGAGCCCTAAAGGAACAAATTCTAAGGCTTTGTGATTGAAGCTCCAGAGGCACCGACACACACACACACACACACACACACACACACTCATATATCGGCATATTTTTTTTGCATTTACATACCATGGTGATAGCGTACTGTGACATACGCAGTGTGGTGATAATTGCTAATTAATGCCTTTCTGTCTGCTCTCCCAGAACGTTATCATACAGCCTACACAAAAAAATAAGCCATAACACCAACTACAATACAGAAACATAAAATGGCTACACAATTCACATCAACTCATGCAGTACAACAGCAACCTAAAAATCACTAAGCATATAAAAAGTGATTCACCACTATCTGCATCTACCACTTAGGTAAAATATAGCAACCATAACCACATTAACAGCCCCCTGAACATCCCCCACATTAACATACTCTTAAACATCCCCAAAACTGAACTACCTCCTACACCCCACAGTAACAGCAAAGCACTGCAAAGTGCACTGTAAGTACAAAATGAAGTGGACATAAATCACAAGCTACACTCATTCATAAATGAAAATAAAATAATTATCCTTACCTCAGGCACACTAAGCCCACGAAACAACCAATGGAAAAAAAAGAGCAGAAATTAATCCCATCTCTAAGCAAAAAATGTCTTTTCCATCAGCCCATACTAAATAGAAGAGTAAACAGGACACACAGCCAAACCATTTCGTAAAATAATACAAAAAAACCTAGCCAAGCTAGTTTTCACTGTGTGATTCCTAAATAAATCTTGCAAAAGAGGATAATGGGATGTATGCAAGGTGACCCCTTCTGAAGGAAAGCTAGAACCTGAAGAAAGAAAAAACAGTGAAACAATGCAAAACTACAAATCACGCATACAATAGCTAACTCATAATTTCTTTCTGGCTCCCTATTGAAATGTTGGCATTCACAGTGTCGAGTGCTGATAGACGCCCCCCCCCCCCAAAAAAAAAGGAAAAAAAAACTCAGGAAAAGAGTCAGTCTCAAACATTCCCCTTCTTCTTAACCCCCCCCCCCAAACTTGTGAATACCAACTCCAAGATTACCATACCTGTGGGAAAAGAGAAGATATGTAAATCCACTTTTTTGGCCATTCAGAGTCTGATCAGTCTAGTGGGTGCCAACATTTAAAAAGATCAACTATCTTACCCTCTTATTCCCCATCTACACCATAACAGCCTCTGAGAGTGATAAAATATAAAAGAAGTTACATTACAAATATGTCCATATCTGTAATTGCACACATTTTATAAAGAAGTTTGAAATATGTTAAAAATACAAAAGGTATGACTATTATCATGTAAACAGGGGGAGCACAAAGACATTAATCTTAATTGTGGATTTGCCATTTATGGACTAATTCATCTGTTCCCGCTAATGTACATGATACAACCATGTTAATCATATTTCACACAATTATATTCTCCTGTCTCATTACTGTGCTCCTGGTATTGGTTGCATAATATGCGGTGTTTTCTGTGTTTCTTAACAAGTCAGTTTCACTAGATATTTCAGTCAAGCTTGATGACTAACTCAGTGATGGTATATTAGAGCAGTTTCAATGTAGTACTGAGGCAGAAATGCACACAAAGCTGCAGATTCTCCAGGGATATGATCTTATATAACCTTCCTTTAGAATAATGGACTGAACTCATCAGGAAAAGATGACATTATTTTTAAATAATATCTCTTGTATTTAGTCGAAACATTTTGTCCTAAATGCATTTTTTTCCAATATTTTTCTTAGATTCTCAAACTTTTCACCTGCGTAAAGGCACTCCATTTGGGTAAGCATGAATCTCTTTTGCTTATGTATCTTAAAAAGTATACATCACAAGTGTTTGCTGGTCTAAATATTTTGATAACTTTCCAAATGACAGTTGTGCATGTTTTTCAGAAAATAGTATCTCTCTCTCTCACCCATGCGTCTGTGCACACACACACACACACACACACACACACACACACACACACACACACACACACACACACACACACACACACACACACACACACACACACACACACACACACACACACACACACAATCACATGCAAACATGCATTTGCAAATACACCTGTACACACACATTGATACAAACATTCATGCGAATCCACAAGCACGTGCATATAGGTCTACATGCGTGCTATTGTCTCATATTGGTTAAAATATCTACCTCTCAGCTGCAGGTTGCTCTCTACATAAGTTTCTTTCATGGTTTTATTTTCATCCATTTAGACCAGCCTTCTGAAAAT